>NC_051159.1:94339221-94470017 GCF_013339745.2 Dermacentor silvarum
TTTTCCGCCTCAGAGCCATGTTGAAAGTCCTCTGCGCAGCCGCAGTAGGCGCCGCCGGCGGCGGCGCGCGCCCGGCCTGAAAGCTTCAACGTGGACTTTCTAGGTGCGCCACCGTCGACTTCGCTTTCGAAAGCAAAAAGTAAAGAAAAAGGCAAGCGCTTTAGGAGAGGAGGCGGCGGAGGAAAGAGTAGACGGCGGTACTTTTCTTATATAGGGACTTTAGTTTTGCCGCTAGTGTGTACGTGGCATAAAACAGCGGCGAAGATGCGACGGAGCAGAGGCAGCGACGCCCAGTTGAAATTTAGTCGACGCGCACCGTAACCACCTCAGGCAAAGCTACATGTCAGGCCAGGGGATATGATGGGACGCGCATGCTCACCGCTGCTCTAGCGGCCCTCTCGACAGCAGGCGCCGCGTCGCTAGACGGCGCGTCGATGCAGTTTGACATGCGCTCCCGTGGTCCGTATACTTTTGCTCACGGGTGTACGTTACGAAGAAGGGCAGCGGGAGTACGAGAAGCGTCGTCACACACAGAAGCGAGAATGGGCACGCCGCCAACGTTAAACCGCCGTTGCCGCTGCTCCCAGCCCGACAACCACATCGAGTGCCGACCACGCTACCCCCGACGAAGACCTCGCCCGCGTGGAGCGCCGACGCGAGCAACAGCGTCAGTTCAACCGGCGCCGTCGAGCCAATGCCACAGAGTATGATCGAGCAAGAGAAGCCAAACGCAAGCGCGACGCATGTCACCGCAGCGCCGAACCATCGCAACGCTTCCCTGGTGCGACCTCGATATTCCGGAGAGAGTTCATCGAGAGCCGCCTTCGACACCACGTGAGTCGTTTGTGACCGCCACAGACAACGGACACATGCAATTGGTTGGTAGAGACCACGAAGTTTTATTATAACGCGGCTACGGCAATCACGGCGCCGTATGTGGTGCGCTGCACCGCCGAAGAGCGCGCAGCATTGCGCAATGTCAAGAGGGAGAGAGACGCCGCTCGTGGCCAGGAATATACATGACTCGGGAAAGAGGTGGCGGCAGTGGAGAGGAGTATAAAGCCATAAACTGCTTCGCTGCAAAAAATAATTAAAAGAAAACAAGGTATAGTAATGTGGACGGGTCGGTTCGCTCCCCCAGTTGAGTAGTGTATATTATTTCTGCATCACCCACGTATTCGGTTTGCATATACGGTGATTGATTTATTAAGGCGAAAGCTTTGTAAGTTTCATCGTTCAGTCGACCTTCAATGTCCTTGAGCGAAAACGCGTCGACGACATGAAATGTACAAAAACTATAATAATGAAATCCCTAAATGCAAAAGCTCACGCAACAGTTTTGATGGTGTGTCGGTGATCATCGTACACCCGTGAGTAAGCAAGATGGACGATAAAGATGGATGGCAATGTGAATTAAGTGGATGACTCAGGCGAGTTAAAGGCAATGACTGATGACTAAGCGATTTAGGAGGGTGACTAAGCGCATAAGACTATTAGAATTAGACCAATAAAATTAACAAGATGAGTAAGCGAATTAAGAGGAATTAGTCGGCGAATAAGAGGATGAGTAATCGAATTAAGAGGAAAAGTAAGCAAATTAAAAGGTATGACTAAGCGAAGTAGACTAAGCGAATTAAAGGGAATGTGACGTCACGTGTCCGTCTTTAATGCATCGGCACTTGTACTGTCGCCTTCAAGTAGTCTTAAGGATAAAATAAAAGACCCTGTGATGTGAATTTTTATTTAGTTACTCTAACCCATGCACTAAGAAACGAAAGGTTTCCCATGTGTTTATTTGCGCCGTGGGTGATTGTTATAAATGTGTGGATAAGATAAGATTCTCTTTGTTCCCGTTCACGGCAAGAGCGGAAGTCTGACTGGGGAAGTGTCATACGTACTTTGTCAAATAAATGATCTTGCAGACTAAGATTAGTTGATTATTTTTTACGCATTCTACACATTTTGCACGGGTTTGCGTGATCAGGAAACAACAAAATGACTTGCGTGTTCATCTACCATATTAGCCACGCGCAACGAATTCCCTTTCTTACGCCTCTCACTTCCTGACTCTATGACACTCGTCTCGGAAAACGTGTCATATACCTGAACACTTCCAGGGATGAGGGGATCTAGTGACATCGCGAATGCGCGGTGAATAACCCTGACTAAGTAATTTCTTAGTCACTGGCTCTCTCCCTAATGTTCTTTTTTTTCTTTTTTGCTTCTCTGACTACGTACATGAAGAGACTGGGTCGGGAGAATTTACTGTAGCCCTTAAAAAGGTCGGTCCACTGACCGAAATAATGAAGCAAATAAGCCGAAGATAACCGCAAAGTTTTGTGTCCATTGTGTATAAATGGGCTTGGCCCATTGAAAAATCTACTCACTCAATATCTATAATCCCCCTAGCCAAATGAAGACAGATTTTAGCAAACTACTAAAGGAGGCCGATCACCTTGGTAAGGGGAGCCTGCTAATGATTGTAGGCGATTTCAACGCCAAAGATCCTAACTTGGGATACCGTAAACAAGACATTAAGGGCAGGAACATGCTAGACCAGATCGACCAACTAGACAGGAAGCTTATGACTGACCTACCCATACCTACAGGCATGGGTATTAGCGTCACTAGAGACACAACCCAGGATGTCACCATAATCAAGAACTGTGACAGGGTAGAATGGAGAAATACACTCAACAATCGAGGCAGTGATAACTTTATCGTGGGCGCCGTAATCCCAACTTGTAAGGTACGGCGGCAAATTGGCACTGTGAAAGTAACAGATTGGCACCGGTTTCGAGAATCACGAACTTCCACTTCCTACCAAATTACCGACATAGATAATTGGCGAGAAGAGTTCCGTAACCAGAAGCAGAAATTCACCAAAGAAATCACAAGAACAAACGAGACCCCAGAAGCAGACCCACACTTACTACACCTGTGGGACGCTAGAAGGAGCCTCACGAAAAGATGGCAGAAAAACACGCACAATCGGAAACACTAACTCGTAATTGCCGAGATTACCCGTAGAGCCGAGCAGTACGCGAACCAGCTAGTGACAACAAACTGGGAGAAATTCTGCAACTCCTAGGATGGAACCTTGGGCCAAGCCAAAACATGGTGAATCCTCAGGGCAATTATAGACCCACAAAAAACCAAAGGTGAATAACAAACGTCCCTGGAAAGCCTACTACACACCCTTCTATGAACAAAGAAAAATATCCTTAAGGCTCTAAGCCTGCATTGTTACGGGGACTGTACCCCTGTACCCCCATTGAAAGAAAATGACAAGGGTACCGCAAACCCTGAGCTAGACGACCTCATCACGGTTGCAGAAGTCAGAGCGGCTATAGCAAGCTCGACATTCAACACGGCAGCCGGGTAGATTGTATCACTAATGCCGTCATCAGAAATATGAGCAACGCAGCCGCGGTCGGTCTCGCAAAATAACAAATGTTCACTGGCTCAAGGGTACCGTACCGGAACAGTGGTGCATGCCAAAGTAATAATGATACGCAAGCCCAGAAAGAAACTGGCGATAGCAAACTTGAGACCGATCTTGAGACAATCGCAGTACTGTGGCTACAGAGGCTACGGATTAAGCACCTGGTCTGACCTTTATGCGAAATTTCCTGCCCTCACCGCTACGTGTCGCATAAATTGCTGCTGTCACGAGGAATGAAAAAAAGGTCTTTTTAATTGCTCTAATGCACGGCGGAGAGCAACTCTCGCCGAGCACGGACTTGGAGCTGGAGAGGAGCGCAGCTACAATTCGACCAGCCGATTTCGCAGGCGGCCATTCCGACCATCGAAATGTACGGGTTATTCTAGGACAGAAGCCAGACGCTTTAGCAAGCTTTGTCTCAAATGTACTGGGTATATGTGAAACTCTTTTATGAAATTATTGACATCTAGGGTCACTTATTATGCGCCACTGGGAGTACGGCCAGGAACAGAACAATCTTCGGTGTTCGCACATACTAGCGTCAGAGGCACCTCGCCTCGAAAGCTACGCGCGGGCTTCTTGGCTGTGTCACTAGTTGGCGCAGCGTGTCAAGAAAAAGCCGTGAGAGAACCGGAAAGAGAAGGAAACCGAGAGAAACAGAGATAGCCAATTATATGCAAAGAATGGAAACAAAAATGACCATGGAGAATTACAAGAATGGGAAAATTTGAAGGAAACATCTGTAGGGTAACACGAAGCGCTGTGTCTTCCTATTTGAAGCTCGATCTGATTGTCAAAGGACAAAAACATCGCTGAGCAAATATTCGCAACACTTGGCACGTGTATGCTGCAGCAAATATCGGGAGACCACTCAGCAGATCCATATGGAATGCGAAGGGATTCACCCGGTGAGACCCGTAGGTAGCGTACAACTTTCAGAAGCGCTTGGATTCAAAGTGACGGAAGCATCAACCGGTCAGTAGCCCACACGTTTATAGTATTGGTGGGGAAAAAGGAGGGAAGAGATTGATACGGCGGGGCCTGTTACAGGCATTCTTAGCAGTCCAAAGTAGATAGAGATGATTTGAGGATAAATGAATTTAAGGTGATGCTTACAAAATTGCTAGAATGAAAGACATGTATAACGTACCTGATTAAAGCAAGCATGCTAGATGACCATTTGTGGCCGCCCCGTTTTAAAGGGGATGCCAGTATTTCATCACTATCATCATCATCGCCAAGTGCGAGATAGGAGTCTGGCTGCCGCATGGTGCGTTTCTCAGCGAATACCCCAGTGCGCCATTTCGGAGGACGCCCGCAGACTTCGCGGTGGCGCCACTTGATGGTACAGAGTGTTCATAGAGACGCCCTAGAGAGGAGTCCCGCTGACAATATATACGGAATTTGGGCGGTGGCAGTATTTTGTGGGCACGATATGGTGATATTTCGTCGTAATGACGCCATGCTCGAAGCGACTTGGCAAATGAGTGCCATAGTGAAGTGGGGCGATATGGAAGTCTGCCTCAAATAGTTGAAGTTGTAAACGCCTTAGAATAGCCACTTCAGAAGCTAAGCTAACTTGCCGTCAGAAATAGGGGGTGCCGGTACATTGCTCGAACGTTAATCGCATTACCATCAAAAGTTATCATGAGATTAGTTCTGGCGTAATTACTTTGGCATTCGCCTTACCACCACGGGATAATTCTATTACACGTTCCGTGAGTTTGCTGGATGCATGTTGTAGCAGCCTCAATGATAAATCCTCTTAAGCACGCCATCGCATAGTAAATGTGGCAATATAATCACGGCATAAATATTCAGCTCTCAGAACACTTTCCGGTACACGTCACATTCAGAACTTTTATATGGAGCACATCGAAGTGTAATCAAACTAAGGGAATTTTAAAAGCTGTATTGCTGTAAAATGTGTAAGATGTAATGCATTGAAGCTCTTCACCTGGAAATAAATAAAATGGGCTGATCAGATAGGACAAGCGGGAGTAATGACCAGCAAATTCTTGTTTTGCCATAATCTTTTCTGGTGTCTTCAGTGCGATCGCCCTACACGTGAACCAATGAAGGTCAGTTGAATACAATGCTGTGTAGCGACGTCACCTTTATATATGTTGAATGCACCTTCAGCTTTGAATTTTCCCTACATTGTCCTTTGTTTAAAGCATCAAAATTCCATTGAAATACTTCAAGATGGCAACTTCGGACGGGTGAAATTCATGAAAAAACTTTCGCTCTGTAGCCTTTATTACCGCAGTGTCTAAGCGATAAACAAGAAGGTTGGCAGTTTTCTTAATGGCGTTGTAGGAAGTGATCGCTTTAATAAATTCAAGCATGCGGCTGATAAGACGTTTTCTTTTAAATCAGAATGGTTGAACTTGAACTTATATCACTAGGAAAATGCTTAATAGAACCTGTAGCTACGAGAACTATTTTTAACAAAACAGTAACGACATCCAATCGCTTGTCCGCAAGAAAAGTATGGAAATTGAGGTGCTCTTGCAAATTCTTTAAAAATATCACCAAATGAAAACGCAACTTACACACCTTTTCGCTTCCATATTACTTATCACCGACACATCACTGCATAAAACGTGTCAAAGGGAACTCCGCAGTTTTATAGTAAATATACATTTTAAGCATTTTTACAGCCAATGAAGTTTAGGCTCATTACAGCCGTGTTACATATTGGCACTTTCACAATCCATGTTCATATTCCCATTAGTAAGATTTTCGTTTTATGAAACATGGTGTTGGGGCTCTTTGGTGATACCGAGTCCTTGAGCCATAAAAAAGTCAACACGTTAGTATCATATGACTTAGTCCCGTTATTCTACCTGTTCTAGACTGTTGTAGTACGGCCAGAATGTTACCTTTGATAAAAGCTGCATGGCGTCAGCGCAGCGATGACGCACATACAAGAGATTCCATGCACGGTATGTTGTAAACACGAAAAAAAAAGCTTCTGTGGCAGCAGGAGTGTGGAAACGTAGCCTCTGACCCAGCCCCACTAGCTACAACGTCTTTGTCGTCGCCCTTGCTCGTGAGAGTATATATATATATATATATATATATATATATATATATGACTAGATTTTTCAATGGGCCAAGCCCATTTATACACAATGGACACAAAACTTTGCGGTTATCTTCGGCTTATTTGCTTCATTATCTCGGTCAGTGGACCGACCTTTTTAAGGGCTACAGTAAATTCTCCCGACCCAGTCTCTTCATGTACGTAGTCAGAGAAGAAAAAAAGAAAAAAAAAGAACATTAGGGAGAGAGCCAGTGACTAAGAAATTACTTAGTCAGGGTTATTCACCGCGCATTCGCGATGTCACTAGATCCCCTCATCCCTGGCAGTGTTCAGGTATATGACACGTTTTCCGAGACGAGTGTCATAGAGTCAGGAAGTGAGAGGCGTAAGAAAGGGAATTCGTTGCGCGTGGCTAATATGGTAGATGAACACGCAAGTCATTTTGTTGTTTCCTGATCAAGCAAACCCGTGCAAAATGTGTAGAATGCGTAAAAAAATAATCAACTAATCTTAGTCTGCAAGATCATTTATTTGACAAAGTACGTATGACACTTCCCCAGTCAGACTTCCGCTCTTGCCGTGAACGGGAACAAAGAGAATCTTATCTTATCCACACATTTATAACAATCACCCACGGCGCAAATAAACACATGGGAAACCTTTCGTTTCTTAGTGCATGGGTTACTGTAAGTAAATAAAAATTCACAGGGTCTTTTTTGTTATCCGTAAGACGACTTGAAGGCGAGAGTACAAGTGCCGATGCATTAAAGACGGACACGTGATGTCACATTCCCTTTAATTCGCTTAGTCTACTTCGCTTAGTCATACCTTTTAATTTGCTTACTTTTCCTCTTAATTCGATTACTCATCCTCTTATTCGCCGACTAATTCCTCTTAATTCGCTTACTCATCTTGTTAATTTTATTGGTCTAATTCTAATAGTCTTATGCGCTTAGTCACCCTCCTAAATCGCTTAGTCATCAGTCATTGCCTTTAACTCGCCTGAGTCATCCACTTAATTCACATTGCCATCCATCTTTATCGTCCATCTTGCTTACTCACGGGTGTACGATGATCACCGACACACCATCAAAACTGTTGCGTGAGCTTTTGCATTTAGGGATTTCATTATTATAGTTTTTGTACATTTCATGTCGTCGACGCGTTTTCGCTCAAGGACATTGAAGGTCGACTGAACGATGAAACTTATAAAGCTTTCGCCTTAATAAATCAATCACCGTATATGCAAACCGAATACGTGGGTGATGCAGAAATAATATACACTACTCAAATGGGGGAGCGAACCGACCCGTCCACATTACTATACCTTGTTTTCTTTTAATTATTTTTTTGCAGCGAAGCAGTTTATGGCTTTATACTCCTCTCCACTGCCGCCACCTCTTTCCCGAGTCATGTATATTCCTGGCCACGAGCGGCGTCTCTCTCCCTCTTGACATTGCGCAATGCTGCGCGCTCTTCGGCGGTGCAGCGCACCACATACGGCGCCGCGATTGCCGTAGCCGCGTTATAATAAAACTTCGTGGTCTCTACCAACCAATTGCATGTGTCCGTTGTCTGGGGCGGTCACAAACGACTCACGTGGTGTCGAAGGCGGCTCTCGATGAACTCTCTCCGGAATATCGAGGTCGCACCAGGGAAGCGTTGCGATGGTTCGGCGCTGCGGTGACATGCGTCGCGCTTGCGTTTGGCTTCTCTTGCTCGATCATACTCTGTGGCATTGGCTCGACGGCGCCGGTTGAACTGACGCTGTTGCTCGCGTCGGCGCTCCACGCGGGCGAGGTCTTCGTCGGGGGTAGCGTGGTCGGCACTCGATGTGGTTGTCGGGCTGGGAGCAGCGGCAACGGCGGTTTAACGTTGGCGGCGTGCCCATTCTCGCTTCTGTGTGTGACGACGCTCCTCGTACTCCCGCTGCCCTTCTTCGTAACGTACACCCGTGAGCAAAAGTATACGGACCACGGGAGCGCATGTCAAACTGCATCGACGCGCCGTCTAGCGACGCGGCGCCTGCTGTCGAGAGGGCCGCTAGAGCAGCGGTGAGCATGCGCGTCCCATCAAATCCCCTGGCCTGACATGTAGCTTTGCCTGAGGTGGTTACGGTGCGCGTCGACTAAATTTCAACTGGGCGTCGCTGCCTCTGCTCCGTCGCATCTTCGCCGCTGTTTTATGCCACGTACACACTAGCGGCAAAACTAAAATCCCTATATAAGAAAAGTACCGCCGTCTACTCTTTCCTCCGCCGCCTCCTCTCCTAAAGCGCTTGCCTTTTTCTTTACTTTTTGCTTTCGAAAGCGAAGTCGACGGTGGCGCACCTAGAAAGTCCACGTTGAAGCTTTCAGGACGGGCGTGCGCCGCCGCCGGCGGCGCCTACTGCGGCTGCGCAGAGGACTTTCAACATGGCTCTGAGGCGGAAAAAAAAGAAAATATAAAGAAGTGAAAAGCGCGCGCTATCGTCGTCCAATGCGAGATACAGGAGAGAGAGAAGCGGCGTTTATTAAAGGATGGCGGTACTTTTCTTATATAGGGATTTTAGGCAAAACGTGCGCGACGCGCCGCCGGCGGCAAGACGCGCGCCGCGAAAGCAGCCGTGTGTGTGTGTGAGTGATTTTAAAAGGAAGAGATGAGAAAAGTACACCGCCGTAACTGCCTCTCGGGGGAGGGCACCTCAACAGCGCTGTACAGGGAAGGGGGTGAGGGACATATAGTGACAGGCTAGTGAGAAAGTGAGGGAGAGGGGAGAAGAGAAAAAAAAAACCGAGCAGCAAGGCCAGGAGGTGAAGGCGGCTCGACTCACCGCCGAGAGCGCAGGTTGGCATCCTCTAAGTAAACAAGTAACGACGCGAAGGCGTGTCTGGCAATGGAGGAGTGTGTGGCTGGGAACAGGAGTTGCTGCGTGGTATCCGCGGGCAACCCGAGGCGACGGTATGCCGGGACAAGTGCGTCGCGCTCCGATGCACGCGCGGGGCACTGGAGGAGGGCGTGCTCAACCGTCTCGATGTCGGCGCACTCTTCACAGGACGGCGAGCCCTCACCCGTCAGCCGATGCAACCTTTCGGCCGTCCGGGCGCAGCCGATGCGGAGTCGCAGGATGAGGGCGCGGTCTCGCCGGCTCAGGCCTCTGCGGGGCAGCAACTTGGGGGGAATGCCGCCGGCGACGCGAGGGTCGGGGTGCTGCGTCCTCAGATAGCCGGCCACGGAGTGGCGGGCGACGTCAAACCGCGTCACGAACCGCGACAACGGGACCGACGAGGAATGGGCCTCCTTTGCGAGCCGGTCTGCTTCCTCGTTTCCCTGCAGGCCAATGTGAGAAGGCACCCACTGGAACACGAGGTCGCATCCCCGCTCGCAAACGCCGTCAAGCTTGCACCGGAGCCGGCGAGCGAGCGTGGGGCCGTGATCCTCTCCGGCCAGAATGGAGAGCGCCGCTCGTGAGTCCGTCAGGACGGCCGCTCGCTGAACAGGAAGCTGGAGCAGCAGCTCGGCAGCCAGGTCAATGGCGGCCAGCTCGGCATGCGTTGACGACATCGCACACAGGACACGGCACTGGAACTGCGCCGAGAGCTCGGGGGCAACGCACGCCGCCGAAGCCGCGCCGTCCCGGAGCACAGAGCCGTCAGTGTACACCAGCACGCGGCCGGCGAGCTGCTCCTCGATCACCGCGGCCGTCTCCTGTCGCAGGGCGCAGGCGGCGGTGTTGCGCTTTCCCCGGACCCCAGGCACGGTGATGCGAATGTCGAGACGGCGGCGGCGATGCGGAGGGGGCGGCAGCCACGCACACGACGGTCCCGCGCCGACAAGGCTGGCGAACTCGACGACGCGGCGCCCCATGCCGGAGTTGGGCAGGGAACGAAACCGGTCAATCAGCTGCTGCCAGTGTGCCGAACGATGCAGTCGCTCAACGTGGCCCAGCGCCCTCCCCACGGCGCGCAGGGAGATAGGGGTCTCGCCAGCCTCGTAAAACCCCTTAATCTTGAAAGTAGCGACACTCTCCTCCGCGCGCCCGCTTTCCTCCTCAATTCTCCTCACCCGCCGGCTGCGCGCGCTGCGCACGGTACGCTATTGCGCCTGGGCTCCCGCGGACGGGCCGCAGAATTCGCTGGAGGCGCGTTATTTTGGGCCAGTTGCGCACCCCAGTGGCGTAGAATATTTTGAAAAATGGTGATAACAGCATGGAGAATGCTGAAGGCAACGTTTATGATGAGGTAGGTTTCATCTTAAAGCCGTATGAATGACACACACTGATGTAAAAGGAGCTTTGAGGCGAGTTCTATACTCCAGTTATTTTTTCTGCCACATGATACGCTGCTTTACTTTTTACATCTGATCTAGTATTGCTTGTGGCAGATCGCTCTATCTTTGGCATTTTTTTCTTGTATGTGCACGCATGTGCACCGCAGGTATTATATTCAGTGTGCCTTCTTATAATGAATTACTGGCGAGAGCATCGTCCGTCCATGTGTTTGTCTCAATGTCAAATTAGCTTTTGCGCTGTGGCTTCTGCATTGAATAGGACGGTTGCACAATTTCAGTGCGATGAAGCGGTGCCGGCAGCCACTCATCGCCCACAATAACAGAAGCTGAGGAAATGTATTTACATATTATTTTATAGGCGTCGGTGTCAATGAAGCTTAGAAAATACTCGGTATACCTATGGGAGAAGGCATTCTATATTTTTAGGCAAAAGATACGCCTCTGGAAAAGGTATTTTGATAGTTGACACCAACATACCGTTAAATTATGTAGTAGGATAGTTAAAATTATGATTTTGATTAGACATCAGAAAAACATTTATCACACAAAAAACAAAAAGAATGGTCAGTAAGATGCTTCATTTTCGTGCATGCGCAAAAAACGTTATTTGACAAGATACAGATAACGTAGAAGAGTATCATATAATATTCAGAATGAGAAACAATGCTAGTGTACAAATATGCCATGCAGTTCGGATGGCAGCTGAGAAAAAGACATGCCCAAGAAAACAACAGTAGTAACATTACGCCATAGCACAAACCTACACCGTTTAATACATGATAAAGCAGTATCAGTGCGGCCGAAAGTTGACGGGCAATTCGTTCTTCCGCTAAGAGCTTGTCCTTTCCAAAAAGCGGCTCTGTTGCGATCAAAACGACACTCCAGGTGTAAGAGATACCACGTTTTCTTTTGAGCCGAGCCGCTATTTGCAAAGAATATGCCATGCGCGAATGCTCAGGAGATTCGTTTCATACCGGGCGCGCATGCTCAATCGAGTCCTTAATTTTAAGAGCTCTATAGTTGGATACAGCCCAAGAACGAAGTGGCAAACACCCCTCAAAGCGTGTCTTCCAACCAAGGGTATCGACCGTTTGTTATGACGTCCTGCTTAATCCCCTAGCGTGACATCGCAGTTGGCTGGTACGAGCTTCTTCGAAATGCCATTAACCGCAACATCATTAATATTGGCCGCTGCCACTTACCGGATTGAAGGTAAATGAGTAAAAAGTTTTGAGTTTTGTCCGAGTGTAGTTGATGAAAAGCGCAAGTGACATTTACAAAATAGCTGTATATATGCAGTGAACATTGGTGAGCTTGGCTTCATATGCCACACAAAAAGCTGGCTTAACTGGTATAAGTGGCGTAGCGAGTCTGACGCTTGACTGCTAAGCATTCTTCGAAGGCTTAGGTAAAGCATTCGACTTAATAGAGGCAGCTGGAGCCCCTTTACGTCTTTCATAGTCAGTCACCACCACATCACTTCATGGTAGACACTACAACACTCATACCAATACTTTGCGAAAGCCATCACGCTTTCCTTGCGGTATCGTAAAAACTGCATAGCCATCATCACGCTTCTTGCTGCAGTTATATGCGCAGCAGCACGGCATAGCGCCAGCAGACAGTGCTCGAAACAGCGTGCAATGTTAGCGCGCGACGTTCTCTATAGGCTGAGCCGGCCGAGCTGAGGCGCAAAATGGCTCGAACGAAAAAGCAAAACACAAGCAAAACGCAAGGTTTCCAAGCGCAACGGCAGGGAGGCCAATCATCGTGCAGGAAAACGCGCCCAAGGCCGTCTGTCGCGGAGGGGACTCGCGAGGGGCGAGGAGGAGGCGAGGAGGTCGCGCGCCGGCGGCAAAGTACAAAGAGTGGCGGTACTTTCCTACATCAAGGGACTTTACAGCCTCGGCGAGTGTGGCGCCCACTGGAGACGTGTGTGGGAGGCACAGGAGTTGTCGAACAACGGCTCGGTGATCCGTGTCCAGTGCCTCCCACTTCGCTGGGCTGAGGTCAGCGAGCGGCAGGCCGTACAGTAATCTCGCCGAGGCCACCGAATTGTAGAGTCGCAGTGCCAAGGTGGGGCAGCAGCCCTGACCGCGGGCCAAGAGGGTGCGCGCGGCACTCGCCACCAGTTTCGTTCCCTTGCGCAGGGCAGCCACTGCCGGCTGCCACTTGAGCCGGTGGTCCACGATGAGGCCGAGATAGCGCACTTTCATCCGCCACGGGAGGCTCTCACCGCGAAGGGAGAAACACGGCGCCGATCGGTGGGCCCCGTAGCGTGGATGGACGAGCATCGCCTCGGTCTTTGCCGCCAACAGAGTGAGGCCGATGCCGCACACGTACTCGTCGACTGCGTCGAGTGCCGACTGTACACACCCGCGCACAACACTGCCCCTGGCAGTGGGACCACTGGCGAACAGCGCGATGTCGTCCGCGTACACCGCGACACGGACCTCGTACTCCGGCAGCTGAGGGATGTAGTCGCCGATGCGCTGCGAGCGCGAGGTTGAAGAGGAAGGGGCTCAGTACACTGCCCTGCGGCACACCAGTCGAGACGGCGCGCGGCTGACTGAGCGCTCCCCCCACGCGCACACGCATCGTACGGCCACTGAGGAAGGCCCCCACATATGCGACCAACCTCCCGGAGACCCCCATGGCACACAGAGCGTCGAGAATCGTGGCGTGGGGCAGCTGATCGAAGGCGCTCATGACGTCGAGGAGGACGAAGTAGCTAGCGTCACCGCGGTGCTTGGCCTCCACGAGCGTCGTGACGACGTCAGCCAGGGAGTCGGCAGAGGCACGGAGACGGCGGAACCCGCTCTGCTCGGCAGCCAGGATGTCGAGAACCGCTGCGATCCACTCGAGGCGCCGAAGAGCCATGGCCTCGAGGACCTTGCCCGCGGCGGACGTCAGCGACACCGGTCGATACGAGGCAGGGTCGCGCGGCGGCTTGCCGTTCTTGAGCAACGGCACAACCACCGCCTCGCTCCACTCCCTCGGGATGACGCCTGATCTCCAGACGGCGTTGTAAGCGTCCAGCAGGTGGTGGAGCTGGTCGCTGTCGAAATTCCGCAGCATCTGGTAAGTGACGCCGTCGGAGCCGGGTGCCGAGCGACGCCTCCGTGACGCCAGCACCGTGCGCAGCTCGCCGATGGTGAAATCAGCCGTGCACAGTGCGGAGATCTCTTCCAGGGTGCCAGCCGCCGGGAAATAGCGCTGGGGGGCCATGAGCTCGCGCCGGGGGTGGTGGTGCGGCTGGAGGATCCCCGTCGGTCTGGTCAAAGCCGCGGTTGGAGGGCAGAAGGTGGCCGCGAGCAGCTCGGCGAGCTGCGCGTTGGCGATGCCGCGGCGCCACCGCGATGGAGAGTGCGGGGCAGCGCGGCACACGGGGCCGGAGGACCGCACCCAGGATGCGCCACGGGCGCGAGCGCGCGCGCGGGTCGTCAAGCGAGCAGCACAGGCTGGACCAGCTCGAACTGCGGCGCTGCCGTGCATGGCGACGGCAGACGGCGTCCAAGAGGTTGTAAACAGTCCAGTGCTCCCGCTTGTCGGTGCGCACGGCTTTGCGCTGTGCCCTTCGGCGCGCAGCTCGCAGGTTTAACTGCTTGATGTCCGGCACGGGTGTTCCAGCCGGCACCACACAGCGAGTCGTGGCCGCGCGCGCACACTCGGCGATGTGCCGAAAAAGTCCGCACTCCGAGACTGGCACTGCAGCACACAGTTCCCGGAAACGCGGCCAATTCACAACACTGTAGGACCTCGTCGGGAGGTCGGCGGTGGCGCGAGGCACGAGGAAGATGGGGAAGTGGTCCGACCCCGCCGTGTCGGGGTTGCGGCGCCAGGCGTAGTGGCACCGGTCCGACACCAGCGTGAGGTCGATTGCACTCCCCGCACAGCCACGGCGCACGAAGGTCACCGCTCCGGTGTTGGCGTTGAGTAGGCCAGCACGGAGCACACTGTCCAACAAGCCGCGGCCACTGCAGTCAATGTGGTTGGATCCCCATGCCGTGTGGTGCGAGTTAAAATCCCTGCACACCACGAGGTCCCCCCCCCCCCCCCCAACACGGTCAGACAGGCGGCACACGAACTCAGTGTCCCAGCGCCTACCAGACCGCACGTAGACGCTGGCAACACATGTGTCGGTGGCGCCGACGCGCACGGTCACAGCCACGCACTCCACATTCGCGCAAGGGAGGTCGCACACGTTCACCTCGGCCTGGGCGAGGCCAGCGCGCACGTAAACAGAGGCACGCGATCGGCCGGCCGGGTGGGAGGGGTCAACACACGGGCTGGCCGTGCATGACGCCTGCTGGCAGCTAGTGGCACTGTGGTACGCCACAAAGCCCGGCAGGTTGAGCTCCCCCGCGCGCACGTACGTTTCTTGCAGAGCAAGAACGTCGCACCCGTCGAGGAGAGCCCCACCCGCGAGCTCGGGATGACGGCAGCGCATCGAACGCACGTTCCACTGAACGATGCGCGGCCGTTGTTCCCTGGGCGTACTAGCCATGCTGAACCAGGGCGTCATGCATTGCCAATGCCGCCACACACATGTGACGCGCTGGCGAGTCGGCGGGGGCCAGCTCGAGGAGGGAACGAAGTGCCGAGGCAAGCGCCGTCAGCACGAGCACGCTTGTAACCGGCGCCGTCGCTCCGGGGGGCTGCACCGGGTTGTCGTCGGTGACGGGCGGTTCACCCACGCCGCCGCTGATGCTGCTGTCCGCTTGTGTGCCGCCGGTGAGGGCCGCAGAGTAGGAGAGCCCCGGCTGCCGGCGCGATGAAAGTGGCCGCGACTCCGTGGCCCGCTGGCCGGCGGGTCGTTGCTTGGAGGAATCAATCACTGCTGCGCCGCTGCTCCGCGCGAGCTCCAGCGCTTGTTTACGCGTGATGCGCGGCTTGGAGCTCGCGAGAGTGGCAGCGACCCTCCTCTCAAGCTGCCACTGGGGACAGCGCGGTTCCGTGGCGGCGTGCGGGCCCCCGCAGTGAAGACAGCGACGCCTGTCCACCGTGCAGTAGTTCGTTGGATGTCTGCCGGTGCACTGCAGGCAGCGAGGGTCGCGCGAACACGTCACCGTCGCGTGGCCGAAGAGGCCGCAACGGCCGCACTGAAGCGGGCGCGGCAGGCGTGGTCGCACGACGCGCCGCCGTCGAAACAGCAGGACCTCCTCGGGGACTACGTCGCCGGCAAACCGCAGCGTCACGACGTCACCGCTCCTGGCGATGGCGACCACCGGCACCGAAGACTCGAGGCCCTCGAAGATGGTAGCCCCATCGAAGGTGGGGTCCACGTCAAACAGTGTGCCAGTGCACGTGTTCAATATGAGGGCTTTTGCCCTCACGCGCACATCACATATGACGCGCACCGCTAGCAGAGCCGTTAGGTCCTCGCCCGGGAGCGTGTCGACGGCCACGACGTTCCTCCGAAGGTTGGGGCGGACCCGATGCGCACCAGGAACTCCGGACAGGAACGCCGCAATCGCGTCACCCGATGCCGCCAGGAAGTGCGACCTCCGGGCCACTGGTCTGTAGAGTACTGTGTACTCGCGGGACGGGAGGTCGTCATCAGTGACTTGCGGTTGGAGAGGGGCCACGAAAGGGACGAAACGTTGCCGCTTTTCCCTTCTCGGCCCTGTAGGGTGGTCGCCCTGTACCCCGCCACAGGCAGGAGGTTCGGAGGGCTTCGGGTGGTCCGCCAAATCATCGGCAGATGCGATGGGCTGCTCTCGATTGCGAAGGATGCCCTTGTTCTTTCCCTTCTTTTTCTTCTTTTTCTCCTGGCTGGCCGCGCCGCTGAGAGGGGAGAGGCGAGGCTCGGGGAGAGAGGGGGCGCGTGGAGAGGAGGCCTCATGCTCATGCGTATCACTGCTCTCCTGCGGGCCGCTGCCCCCGGGGCTGTCGTCTGCTATTAGCCCCGAGAACGACCTACAGGGGCGCTGCGAGCGCCGCTCGCGTGACGTCAGGGCACGGACTCGCGCCTCTCGTCTGCTGCCGTTCGGGCCCTGTCCGGGCGCCTGCTGCAGTGTTTCCGTTTGTTCGCTGTCGTTCCCTGTGCTTGTATACTTATGACGGTCATCCCAAATACATTTTTACGACGTCTTCATTCGCGCAAACTTATTCAAAGAGCTTATTTTTTAGACGACAATTTATTTCTAAAGGGCAACGCTGCAATGCCAGCCGAAGGAGCTCAGACCAGCCTATTGCGCGTTTTTCATGCGCGGATGTAGACTTTGCAGATTGAGGGACTAATGAAAAAGCATAATTAGCACGTGACTAATGAAAGCATAAACGCAAGAACATATCACATAAGAATCCAGTTAGGATACCATACCTGCAGTGGTGCAACGAGCATGTCACTGTTTGCTACATATGACTGCTACATTTACCTTAATTTTAATCCATTAAAACGTGTTCGTTTATGACGAGTAGCGCATGGTATTATATCTAATTTTTCATTTCGTAAACGCTCAACAATAACACGAGGACCTGACACTGCAGTTTAGATTCAATCAGCACCGCTTGTTCCTTTAATTGCTTCTCAAAATTAGGCCGTTCTTCATCGGTTAATTTTAATTTGCGGTAATTTGAAGTAAAGGTAATGAGGCTTACAGCTATTTGCAGAATACGCAAAGGAATGTACCAATATTTATTCACGGTTCCGTGCTACACGTTCAACTCACTTGTGCAATTTACTGCCGCTTGTTTCTTGAGGAATAGACATCATGAATCTGTTTGGCGAACTGACACAAGCTGCTCGGCTAAAAATTTTTATTGAAATATGCCTTTTGGACCGTATGGCTGCAGCTAGAAAGAAGCCGAAGCCTCATTCATTAGTAGTATGGGCTTATTGAAGATATCATTATTCCCCTGTGGAGGTCAAAAATCAAGTGAATTCATTTGAGGCTTGTGGTGTCTTCTCTATGAGGCGGGTATGTGAGGTTATCTTTTATGTACTCACGAAGCAAATAGTTCACAGTTTGTGTAGTTAAACAAACGCAGGATCGAGACATGGTGAGGCAGAAGGCGTTTAAATTTTCCTCAATTTCAGCGCAGCCTGAAATTTCAGCGCAGGCTGCGCTGTATATCCTCGAGTATAACATAGGCATTGCAATTGGCGCTTAAAGAACTGCTTTATGGTTTCAATTCGAAGTTGTAGCGAACTGATGGGTTTCGAGAATAATGCATCCTCGCCATATCGACAGTCGGTAGATTTATTTGCGTAAGGGCTGTGCCATGATGTCGATAAAAGCAACTGAGGGTCACTATGAAACATTTTCTCGCTTGAAATTGATAGGCTCTCGATCTTAACCACGAAACTGTTCTTTCAGGTGATTGCTGTTATGGTATTCATGAGGTATGTACATACTATATGTGACGCGCCGTCGTGTTAACAGCCATGAGCAATGCGTTTCCTGGGTGCCTGTTTCAGAGAACGGTGAAAGTATTAGCAAACGTTTTTATGCAAAATGCGCGCCTAACTTTTTCTTTTACGCATTAATGAAGTCCCATATTTGACTAGAACAACTCGCCATAGTAATAAGAATCATCATAAAAGATTCGCTGTGCAGCTTCCTTCTAACACGCATTTATACTATTGACATCAAATACCAATACCAAGCTTTTTCTTCCTTGTGAAATGCAATGTCTCTCATATCTAAGCACTAAGGGAATGTTAAGCATTTTGCGGAGCATCATACACAACTTCGCGTGTTGAAATTGCAGACATTCTTTTTACGCAAAGTTTATGGACAGACACTGTGCATATATACATTGCAAACTAGTAGACCCCTTCAATGCTACATACCTGGCGATATCCACGCCGCAAATTTTCACGACTCGCGGTTTTGAAGAAGAAACTGCCGTTCAGGCTAGACAGTAAAAAAAAGCCGACATATCTGTCAATAAGTACGGTTCGAGCCACCAATACTCCACGCATGCACCAAGGGAACGAGCGCGCGCAGCAACCGAGCGAGCGCCGTCCTGTCCGTGACGTCACTCGTAGAGGGCGCCACTCCAAGTTCTCGCCGCTAATAACAGAGCCGGAGAAGCGAGCGGCGGCTGAGGGGTGAGGGGGGCGGCGTGCGAGGGGGAGACCTCCTGCGCGAGGGAGGTCGGCGCGGGCGCGGCATGGCCGTGGGCAGGGAGATGAACTCTTTCTCTCGCTCTCGGGGGACAGGGTGAAAGCCGCCGGTGAACTTGTCGCGGTGTCGTCCGCATGGATATGCGAGTCGGTAGGAGACCTGAGGCATGAGGCTGTGTCCGAGTCGGTACAGTCAGTCGCTGAGAAAGCGTTCGCAGAGCTAGTGGGTGATGACGGCGACGAGGAAACGGCGTCGTCATTTTCGGCGGGGCTTTCGAGCTCGGCCTTGTTTGGCGCGCGACTCGCTACCCTGCGAGCACCACGGGCTTTCCTGACGGCGCCCTTGAAGGAGGTGGACGAAAGCCGCGTCGGGGTCCCCTCGTGGTTGCCCTGGTGGGGGTTGAACATCCGGCATGCCTCCTTCAGCAGGAGGTCCAGGGCGCGCGAGCGGGCATGTGGGGGGCCAGGCCGGAGCTCGGCCATCCCCTCAAAGAAGTCACCCATCTCCGGGTGAACTCAGGCGGGAGAATTAATGCACTTGCCCATGCCTGCTCCCCTGGGAGCCTTAAAAAGGGCTACGCTCGAGAGCGCGGTCGTGGGAGAAGGCGGACAAGTGCAGGTGAGCGGGCCGAAAAAACAACAAAAGCGGGAGCTGCAGGTGGGTCGACCTCTCCCTTCGGCTGTGAAACAGGTTTTTCTTGCCGCGGCAGGGATCGCTCCTGGATCGATATTTTGCGGTTTGCCGCAGGCCGCGGATGAAGGAGACCAATGAGAGCGGCCCGCTTCCGTGAAGTGCGCGCGGGAAACTGGTGACATGCGGACCCGCCCGACCGCTCGTTTTGTACTCGCGTCCGCTGTTAGCAGGAAACTCGTTTCGCACTCTCATCTGCACGCATCAGCTCCCGGACCGAGCTGACGGATAGTGCGAGAAGGGGGAAGAGAGTCACATGCGTTTCGCCGCAGCTCGGCTGGACCCGGTGAACAATAGATGCTGTGACGTCACACCAGATATTTCCTCCCTAGGTTGTCCCCAGAATTTTTTTTCCCCTCTGTGCGTTCCTTATGACGCTGTGAAGTACCTAGCGCGTCACGTGAACATGAGAACATGGCCGGCGTGCTTGGAGGGAGATCGGAAAGATCACAGGAGAGTTGAGATATAGTGTAGTTGAGATCACCTGTCAACTGGGTCAACGGCTAAGTGCGTCAGCCATCGCCGCGTGTTTTAGAGTAAACACTTACTCAACGCAAGAACATCTGAGATCGCCGCAAGAAACATGTGGAGTGGTGACAAATGCGGCATGCGGTGACGTCCCTTCGTTGGAAAGTGTTTTGAGACCGAAAGAATCGCAGCGTGACGACGATAAGTTCCCGAGTACGTGGATTTGTCGTTAGAAAACGCGAAAGGTAAACATTACGCTGTATAATGGGGTTCGTTAGTTGTCTTTCTTGTTTTTTTTTTTTTTTCAGATATTCTACGAGAATGCACAAAACCGTGAGCCGATGGTTTCGGCCGATGACTGTATACGAGGTGTTTTAAATCGTCTGTAATGTGAATAAATGTGTGGTGGGCGCTGTTAAACGTTTGCAGCTTCTCTTGAGTGAATTACCGCTGCGGTGTTGCAGACTGTGTAGCAAACCGAAATAAACTAGTACTCGTGTTTAGTTAAATCGAATGTTGTTGCATTGAATGACAAAAATGTTGAGTGCTAAATATTTCCCGCTGATAAAATCCGGACACGGCATGTCTAAGTTTGTGCAGCAGAAGTTCCCAGTGCAGCAGTGCAACCATGTTTTTGGTAATCCAAATGTTAAAATGTCTTGAGATGACTCACATTTATAACACAGCCAGTCTTGGGGATATCTGCAGGAATAGTATAGATGTAGTACATTGGAGTCGGGCGAAAATTTGTCCAATATAGTGCAGTAATAGGTAAACAGGTGTCACAGTACAAAAGATTGTCAACCAGATAATGGTTAGACTGAGCTGTAACACAGATGTTGCCCTTATATGGACAAGATCTCATGAGGGTGATCTCAACATCATTTGCTTTCAAAATTTGAGAGGCATTTGCAATATTCAGTAACTAATATCACTACATAGTCAGCATACACTCTTTAATTGTGCATGCTTACACCCTCACAATCAAACACTATTTTGCTGTTCGTGGCTACCATGCAGCAAGGGATGCTGATACTCAATTATCTAGTAGTGCATAAAATGGAAGGCCAATTCAGTGATGTTAAAGCTCTTTTACAAACTGCTTACACGAGGGGAACAAAGAGAGGTCAGGACTTCTATTCATCACATGCAGAATCCGATCTCTGGTCCGTGCGCCCACTGAATTTTGTTGAGTAAACATTGTAAATGACTCAAGTTCTTCATGCTTACATGCAGCACAAATGATGAGGACAAAATTGCTTATTTTAATACAGCCAATGAGCTCTTTCTCAATAGAGAAGCCCTTGAAAACGTTTTCCTGCTGTACCTCAGTTAATCATGTCACATGGGTTTGATTCTTTTGAGCAACTAATGTGATCAGGATAGCTTAAACTGGAATATTCTTCACTCTGTTTACAACAAAGGTCTTCATTTTTTCTTGCATTGAATTATTCCACTGAAAAACTGGTGATAAATCCAACAGAAACCATCTGTCATAGACACCTGCAAGTTCCTTCCAGTGACATCAGTTCGGCTACTCTCGCACTTCCAAGAAGTTCCAGTTGCGAAAGTGTCAGCATTTTCACATCTGCTAGTTAGTTTGACCTTGTACAAATAACATTGCCGCAAGGCAGTTTGTATAACGATTTTTTTGTCCTGTGCAGTGCTCTCAAAGTTGTGCATGGTATATATATATATATATATATATATGCAAAGCACGCAAATATTTTTATGTTATTAGAGGAAAGTGGGGTGTGCACACACAGATAAAAGAAGACGGGGACAGACAACTCAAGTTTTGCAGGGCAGTGCGTTAGGCGAGTTGGTGCATAGCTAAACGCACGAATTGTGGCGCAAGGTTGAAAAAAAAAAAAGTAAAGCCAAAAAGGAGACAGGATAGGGCGCCAAACTTTCAACTACTTTTATTTCCAGCACATCACCGAAATATATCTAGTTCCAAAAAAATATGTGCACAAAGACATGGCGCAGCACGTGTCACAAGCTACCTCACTGCGCTATCTAAAAACGAACATTCACTTTTGTAGAGGGAAACAAAAGGCACACTGATACAACCATCACCCTTCTTCCTTATGTGATACGCCTCGAGCAATTCACGTGCTAACACTACTCTGCTTCTTCCTACCACACGTGTCGTCAAACCGTGGAGCACAGCCATGCGAGGCACAATGGAACGGCAGGTGTGAACCGACACCATTTTTAATCGAATAAAACATGCTCTTTTAGGCGGTCATTAACACAGCGGCCTGTTTGGCCTATATAAGACTTGCCACAGCTCATCGGAATTTCATATACGACGCCCATCATGCAACGCAGTACGGGTGGTTTTCTCGGCCCATAATAGTTGTCTAAGCTTTGCGCCCGCATTTCTTCCCAAAAGCCCAAGCTTCCGTGTGGAAAGAAGCATGCCAGTAAGCCAGAGTAAGCAAGCTTCTTTAGTATTGCTTAAACTGGGCATTAGATGAGCTGTGGATAGGTAGTAAATATCTGTGTTGCAATCTTGCTATTTCCCTTGTATTCCTTTGGGTGGTTGGTTGGTTATTCACTTTCTTACTTTCTGCAATTACTCTGTGCTGCAGACCTTTGTCTTCAGTAATTCAAGTTATACTTCATGTGGCAGGTATTCTCCACAGCTGTCCGCAACAAGGTGCTACCTATACTTGGTATGTGGCAACTGAAGATCTGACGCGTATGTTCATAACTATTTTTCTGCAATGTCCGAGTATACCTTTACTGTTTGCTAAAGTAAAGTTTAAGTGAAGTAAATGAGTAATTGGCAGACTGGAATTTGTTTTCAGTCTGTGAAGCCACTGATGGTGAGTTTTCCTACACACTTGTGAGAGAGAGGGGGGGGGGGATGGTGACTTAAACTCTATAAACCGTTTCCCGTGGCTGAAATTGCCAATGTTAAGTCGCTGCTTGTTGCGTAGAGACTCCACATAGAGATCCTAAGAGGGATGCCAGTTAAAAAAACTGCAGTCAAATTCGACAATTCGTAGCTTGGCTGTCTTGACTGTAGGTCCGACATGTCTATACTCTTTTCTTGGTGGCTCTATTCGTTAGATTAACCACATTAGTGGAAGCAACCATGTTCTTAACTTCTATATGGCAATACTTCTGAGTTTGTTAGACAAAAGGACTCTAGGTAGCTCTTTATTGATTACTGTTCTGCTTTGAAATTGTCATTGCCTGTCTGCTATGACATTGTTAATAAAGCGGTTGCGAAGCGGGCTCTTTCCTTTCAAAGGGGCAGAATTAATGTCTTGTATTTCACGAACAGCTTGACACAAGAGCAACATAATGTTGATGTCATTCGTGACTTTCAAGCAGCTCAGGCTTGTCCCTGCTTTCTCCTGCATTGATTCATTTCATGAAGGCCTTGAATGCAGAATCATTGTGGTACATGATTGAAAGTGTGTCAGTTCTTCAGGTAGAGAAGCCGGTAGGTATGGCACATTCATTCCCCAAACCGGGATATGCTGGCATTCATCAGTTTTGTCCAGCATTGCCTACAGATTTTGGGAAAAATAATATGCGAGATTTCTCACTGATTTTGTTTGTATTTCATAGTGCTGGGGATTTCAGTATATAACTGGTGTTGGTCTGAAATACCGATTGACACAAATTGTGTGATTGTATTATGTGCGCTGTGGCAAATAATTAAACCGTTAATTAGTGTTTGATTAAGCACTACAAGCAAGTACTGTCCCTTGAAGTTATGATCTGCACTGAAAATTACATAGTGTGCATAACATCTACAATACCTTCAGTGTTATTATATTCGGAAAAAAAGTACTTAATCTATTTTATGTGTAAAAATGCGCATCATTTTACGTTTGCTTTTTTATCATACTTCTGAGCACGAAGCGGCGGCCGCATCGCCATGGACACTAGTCGCGAGCAAAACACGGTAATGGCGGCAACGCAAAGTCGGAATGAAGTGTAAAGTGAGGTTTATTTTCAGTGTTTTTACGTATTCTCTAAACTTCTGAGCGTGTTTTAACATGTGTGCAAGTGCAGCGGCTTATTCCGCTACTGATTTTTGTATCAATATTGCTTTGACCGGCAACACTTGTCCACTGCGTCTGGTTTCTTATTCTATGACTGGGTCAGGTAAGACATGCTCCGAGCAACCTACAAAATTCGTGTTCTAAACTTGTTGAATGAAGCGAGAATGCTTCGCGAAATCTGCGGATACGATTAAGTGTGGTCAAGAAAACGACTGCTTGTCGATGTGTGCATTCGAGGCAATTGATTCCCGTGGACATCTGACGAGTATTACGCTTCTGCTGCTGTTAAAAATACGACTATAGTCCATGAGTTTCCTCATGCGAAATGAGCACCTGAGAATACGTGTCGTCAACTGGACGCTTAGCCCTCCTACCGTTTTGTCTGTTGTCTGTCGCGGAGTTTCCACACTCGCGTAAGCACTTCGATCAATGGTGGGCCTACTTTGTTTCTACACTTATGTGCTAAATTTCTGTATTCTATTGCTACTTATGATACTGGCAGGTGCGTGGAAAACTAACAAGTCGACGATATTGCGGTCACGGATGTAATCGACATTAGGAGGCCGTAGATCTGCAGCGAATAAATTGCCAAACGTACGCGAAGATACTTGCTTTTCAGTTTAGGTATTTCATTTTACTCCATGGAGTACTTCCATCTTGGCCTTATCCAAGTCCTACCATTCTAATGCCGAAATTTTATTGAACACGTCGTTCTTCCACCAGGCCAGACTCAAGGCTGCGGCGTGCTTACAATCTCGCAGCTTTGCCCTACTGCTATCCTCTTCAAACCAATGCACACAATTGTCACCACACTTTTCACTAAAAATTATCACCACGACCAGCTTCCGTATGCAGAATAATATTCTTTGTAATGCCGACTCGTTAACTGTATTCAGCTGTTCATACACTTGCACAGTAGAAACTGGCAAGTGCACATTACACTAAAGCTACGTCTGCATCACATAAGCTTCTCGGGCTCCATTCTATTTGAGAGCATTCTTGAAGGCTCCAGTGCACTGTGAGAATCACTGGATATGAAGCTTTGATGTAGAAGCTTGCGCTTATGCTAAATGTGTTGTGTCATGTAATGTTGCATTGTAGATACTATTTTATGTTAAGTATATGCTGTGCTAATGGCAAGAATGTGTTCGAGCAATACACGATGATGAATTAAGCTTTCTTTATTTATTGATTGAAATTAAAGTCACTGCTTCACATTTCAGCATATCCATACCCGCAGCTGCTTCCAACTCGCTAAATACCGAGAGGTTGTTGGTGTCACAGTGCAAGTAGAATTGCAAGCATGAGTGTATGTACTAAGAAGTATGAAATGTAACGTTTGAATTTTAACATGTCGAAAACTCTTTGCATAGAAACAATCGACTCCACCTTCCAACCAAGATTTGGTAAATGTCTTTTAGGGTCCCGCTGACCTACAAGAATAAACTCCCATGTGTTGACGTCACAGCTGTTCTTTGTGCTTGCCTTCTCTGTGCAACAGTTGTGCAAGAGATTACTTATGTCTACTTAGCATCAAACCTGGAGAAGGAAGCTAGGTCCACATACTACTGTTAAGCTGTAATGCAATAGCATTATCACGGTCAGACCGTGTTATGAATCACATTTGAACTCCTGCGAGGCTACAGCATGCTCTGGTATAGGTTGACATGTTCATAAATACACTCGCTCATTTCACACTTGTGAGAGCGAGTGATGACAGGCGTGAGTATATGCAAGTGCCAACAAGTGGGAGTGGAAGTATAATGGTCAGCTAGCTAGTAGACGTTTGTGAGTGAGCACCCGTAAGTATATGGGAAAGGGTGAGTGCTAGTTGACTTATAAATGCAAGTGAAGGTGAATAAATTTTCGCATTCACACACGTGAATGGGTGCCAGGAAGTGTTAGTGGAAGAAAGTGCGAATGCATGTGAGTGGGTGTGAGTAGGAACGAGAGCGCTGATGAGTGTGCTTGTGTATTCTGAAAAAAATTGTGTGTCCACTTATTCTGCTGACCTGCATGCTCTAATGTTATGATCGGCCCACAAAGTCACCATCTTTGACTATGCAGTCTCCCTTATTATTACACCGTTTCTGGGTCGGCTTGCTTTACTTGGCAGACAGGTGACAGTGCTCCAAATCCCAGAGGAGTAGGCACAGTTTATCTCCCGTATACAAGCAGAACTCATCCACACGCTTTGCATACCTGCTACCATAGAGGAGCCTAGCTTGTCTGCAGTAAAAAGGGCTAATTTATCTTGCAATCTAGGCATGTCCATGCCTCTGGTTCAATTTTTTTCGTCGCAGATGGTTCTACAAGAAATCGAAATTATTGCAGAAGTATTTTTAAAGTTGAGAATAAATAATTGCTGTTTTCATTGTCAGGCGCCACATGTGACTGGAACTTGCCGTGAAGAAAGTGGGCAATTACTGAAGTTTCTTACTCTGAAGTTAACTTTGTTCGAAAGTGACAGCGATATTGCTGATCTTCTGAATTTTATCTCCGAATCCTCCTATAAAGAAGATATTTCAGACAATAAATGCAAGTTGATGTAAACAATCTGCTATGTTTACCTCTACAAGGCCATTTTCAGCGCATTTATTTTGTACAAAAGGGCCGGTATGCAAATCACTCGCATTTGAATTTCCTCATGAATGTTGTGAAAGCATTGATTTCTGGTAACATTGACAAGAGAGGCCTTCCAAAAGGGGAAGACATTCTGACAATCTAGCTGCATGTCATCGCCAGTCTCTTCCCTTGGACGCTTTAGTGCCAGACGCCTACAAAGCACTTCTTCGTGTCCTCGTGCTCACAAAGGTTGGACAATGAGAGCAATGGAATAAAAAACGCCCCAAAAGTCGTGCAAAGACTTTGGAATGGCACTTGGTGTACTACTTTGTTAAAAATTGCTTTTGTCACTGAACTTGGCCAAAATAAAAATGATGTTTCGGGATCCATATGGATCCCTTGTTAGCAGATATTTCTGGCGGCGTCTCAAGCAGCACAAAAATGTCGCCAAAGGCCACACAGTTACAAATGCCCTCGGAGAGCATGCCGAGACGACGAGTCAGAAGATAAACTAGTACAACGCCCGCATCGTGGCCACAGAGAAGAAATGGACAATGAGGCTCCATCTCGAATCACTAATAATTCAAACAAGTAAAACAATCAATAGATCATCTAGCATTTTAATCCACATGTACTTCAGAACTTTGCATCATGTGCTCAATGCTACTTAAGAACCATCAAGAACGTTCTCAGCAGGCATTCCTTTATGAACAAGGGATTCCTGTGGATACCGAAACGCTATTTTATTTTTGTTTCGGCCATGGTCAATGACTTCCTCCATTTTTAACAATGATCTTACCTGACCAGACTATACCGTCAAACTAAACTACGGTGCAATACCTCGTTTTGAGATGTACCTTACTGAGGCCTCCCTGCATGAATAATTTTAATCCCAGATGGTAGTTAGGTGTAATTGTAGTCCCACCAGCTACAGAAGTCACGTTCACTTCTTTTTTTACGTCATTACCACTTGAAAAAAAAAAAAAATTCTGGCAGAGCAGTGAGACCAAATTAATTTCTACACTACATATTTTTTGTGTATGCTCTCCAATAAGCATACCATTTTGAATATGCTTGTGGCATTTGTTTAGTATAGCGATTCCATCAATCGGTTTCTAAAATTAGGCACATTGGTAAAAATTGAGCCCGAGCTCTCGGGTCAGAATCGTTCACTTGCAGTAATCTGTGTCTACTGTCCGCTCAAAGAATAGGAGTGACGGATAGCAGTGTGGGCACTTCTGGCGACAAATAAAAAAAACTGCATAGGCTCACCAGTGTGATTGAGGCATCTTGTAAAAAATTACCAATGTCTGATGCACAAGATCTCAACATTCCTTGTTAATATGGCAATTTGAGTACTTGGCTTTAGTTCATGCTTGAACAGGTATAAAGCACTTTTGTAGTGTTCGTTTATTTTTTTTTGCACTTTTCACCCACTGCAACAGCCACACTCCTCCCTGACAGCAGTCTTTGAGGTCTTGAGTGACCAGAAAAAGGCTGCCCCCCTGAAGTGGTTGTATGTGAACACATTCTTCAGCTTGCATTCGGTGTTTCTGAACAGCTTTCAAAATTTTTTAAGTACAACTTATGTCCTGAAACAAATATTAAAGAAAGCATTGCATAACAAATTATATTAACTAAGTGCTGTGCAAAAAGCTATTCTGAGAAGCCTGTTTGCCAAATATGTATCCTTTTTTGATTGTTGCATGAAATGTCCTGTACAGGTGCAAGGCACATTCCATTTTTTGCAGAACCCGAAATTCATCGTGCTTGCCAACACAAAGTTAACTGCAGTGCCGTCATAACTCATAAATGTTATCAACCTTGTCAATTGCATTTGGTGGCTGAAGTGCACTTTGTGTACTTCAGTGCACTGAAAACAGAATGGTTTCATTCCTTAGAATTTTCAAACTTACATTCTGAATTAATGAGCTTGAATTGTCCAAACATTTCTGTGCTGTAATACAGCCCTGCATGTCTTTTTATATCAAGAATGTGTTCATATGTACGTCTAGAAGAAAAAAAAAACTACAATTTGCAGTGGTCAAATGCTTTTATTCTGAACACTGACGTTGCATGAAACATAGTACACATAAAGTCTAGCTGCAAGAAAGTTGCTTCCTAATTTCAAAACTGGTGTTACTACAGCTAGTGGTATTTATGCTCGCCACCATTGCAAACTGGCAGATTATCACCCACGAGTACTGCTAATGGTATTTTTTCTGTATGGGAGAACTAATTACCTTGAAATAATTGCCATGTGTTATTTTTCCAAAGGGTGGCTGCAGTAAATTCAGCAGAATGTAATGGGTGAAGATAGCTGGGATCACATCAGCAAATGCCGACACGGGGGCACTCAACTAATGGGATATGCCCGACTGTTTCAAGCAGGCATGTGCACCGGATGTTGGGTTTCTTTTCCACACATGCATCATACAAGAGATTCACAGCCTTGCATCCAGTGAAAATGCTGATGAAATCATTAAATCCGTCACAACCCACTGCATATGCTGTCTGAGGTGCCTCACGTGGTTGACTATTCTGCTGTGCTGTTTCATTAAAAGCACTGGTCGTTACAGAGTGGGCATGGTATCCATTGGCTGTTCAGATGCACCTAAGTGGGTAAAAAAAAAAAAAAACGGTTAAAGCCATATAACTTGCAGCTCATGCTGTGTGCATTCAATAGGGTGTACGCATGAATGACAGTGACCGGGCAAGCACGTCTTGTTGGTGCACTCTGTAGCGCGGACAAGAATGCGCATACTGTTGGAAGTGTGCACCAAATAAATGGTCTCATACACTGTCGTATGTTGCTGCAACCCTTCCAGAGTAAGAGAACGTAAGCTAAAGATGAAGTAGCAGAGTTCTGTCAGCATTTTCCAAGGTGTGCACGCGCATGCCCGATAAAACCAGGGAACTTTAGAACAGTGACAACACAATAGATTTCCCGTATCAACCTGCACAGAACCCGCGGTGGATCTTTACAAATTCAAGTTTTGTTCTCGGCCCTTTTTAGCGAGTATGTCAACCATCGGTCATTTGACTATGCCTATTTGTCTCGTGCAAGCGTGTCGGATCACGTTCATGCGCATTTTTCATTGTGGTTTTCCAAGCACAGATGTAGCACATTGTTTACATAAAATCTGCACTAGTATCAATTCTAGCTTGTGCGTGTCACTGCGTAGTCTTTAATTTGGAACCGCAGTATGCAAACAAGGCTCCACTTTACTGCATTTTCGTGTTGTAGGCCGCCCGTAAGAACTCTGCGATCTCCACGACCTCTTGCTTAGCAGCAGAACACCACATCCATGGAGCCACCATAGGGGGACACACAATTATATTTTGTCTAGTGGATTACTTCCCAAGCTCAAGGCATATTCAACTTCAATGGGCGGTTTGTATCGACCCAAAGTTACAGTTCATTATCAGCAGATAATTGAGCAAGCAGTTTAAATGAACAATTTCAAGGTGGAGCCAAATTCTACACATATGGCACATGCCTTATTGACTGAAGCATGCTTGCTACAAGACAATCCTTTTGCTAAAAAAAATGTGAAAAAAGTTCCCATTATTTCAGAGCTCCTATAGCTTCATGGTTGTTTGGAACCGCAAACACAAAAAGAACAGTCTGAACGAGACAATGAGTGCAAGTTCTTCATTGTGCGTTTGCGCTTTCAAACAACGATGAACCTATACCAAGTGGCCCGGTTATGCACTTTCCAGCTATAGCTTGTGTTCGATAAGAATGGTGGCGGCACACATGTAGATAACCAACACAATGGCAGGCTTCTAAGATTAACTGCATGAAAACCTAGTCCATCATGAAATTTACTATGTTAGACTATTATTAGACTATGGCTAAAGTACTATCGACCAAAAAGTTTGCGGACTCTCAGAAAACGCTTAATACCCGAGCAGCCTTTAAAAGTAGCCAGTAAAACTGCACATCACAATGTTGTTCACGTATACCAGTAGAGGCAGGAAATGGGAATACCAGGCTGCGGAGATATTCAGCTTTTTGTCAGGTCCCTTGGTCCGTAAACTTTTTTGGTCGATAGTACATTGTGGTGTGTTCTCAAGGCCACTATTTTCGTTGTTTGAAGGTTTAGGCATATCAGAAATGGCCACAGTTATTTTCTATGCCTAACCTTTCAAACAATGCGTGAACCCTTACCAGCGGCTTTCTGTTCTAAGTTGCATTGTTTTGCTTGCATCTGGACTAAATCTGGTCCCACAGCCCTATGACCCTGCTAAGCACCAAAAATGATGCAAAATTAATACATGTAAGCCGATTACTCCATGGTGGCAACACTCAGGGATGCGCTTATGTTCTTGCTGTAAACGTAAGAGAGTTTTAGATTAAAGGACGGAAGCGGCACTGCACACCTGCGGACCTAACATGTGCTTGGTTCTTTGGGGTGGCTGACTTAGAAGAAATATTGCTGAAACATTGCAAACTGAGATGAAGCAAGCCAAGACACGCTTTCATAAAACAATCGACGCTGAACAGGCCGACACGATCCGATTTGATGACAGCATTTCACACTGCACGTTGACGTCATCTTACGAGAAATGAAGGCGACAAAATGCTGGTCATAATAAATTGGATCACAGTGCACTTCCACAGCAAACATCCTGTGCCAGAGGGCAAAATTTCTAGCCTTTGGGATTCGTTTGGCTCAGCTTTAATTACCACCTATGCATGTATACATTGTTTGCTTCTTCCTGTCAAAGATCTTTAGCATGAGTTAAGTTTCTTCTCCTTCAGGTCTTCCAGGCAGACGATTCTTCAGAGAGTCCTCGTAGTCGTCCGGTGACACTTTGCACTCAGGGAGGCCAACTTAGGAATACATCGGTTTATTGTAGGACAAAGTAGCATACATCGACGAGCGGCGGCTGATTATCGGCTCGCTCCTTCCCTCTTCATCTCTACACACTTTTTAAATACCCTTGTTTTAAGTCTCCTCGCTCACATTCTACCAATCAGTTCTTTTCGAAGAAGGCGGGATCATCAACAATACACGCTGTACCCGCCCCCATTTTCCAGTCCGGTTTTTGGAACACTCAGACCAACATCACTTAAACAAACGCCACATGGCCCTCTTGCTCGAAGTTCACATGCCTCAGTGCAGTTGCCCCGGTGCAATGGCATGCCCCGCGAACACATAAATCACCCCTCGAGCCACTAACCCTGGACATGCCGCAGAATCATACTCGAGCACGACATTGCCGCCAGGTTTCCCCTTACGTATGCTCGAAGGCGTAAACTGTCTCCCACACCGCAAAGGTAATGCCGCCACCCCCGGCAGTGCCTGTGTTTATGTTAGCCCCCAAGAATGCGCCTATATGCCGCTGAGTGATATGCGTGCGGTGAGGCGGCTGCTTCGCTTCTCGTTACGTACGCTTCTCCGTTAAATGTCCATATATCTTGGGCACCGCAGTGGAAGTGCGCTATCCCCAGCGGTCCCGGTCGCTGTTCTAAGAACCCAAACAACGTCGGCTGTGAAAGAATAAACAACCTGCGCGAGTGTCATGCATGTGGCCCCAGGGCTCCAACAAGGGTGACGTTCAATGCATGCAAGGCTGATTGTATCAGCCAACTTAACTGAATGTAAATAAACTATTTTCATGAAACAATTGTCTTTTTATTTGCAATTCTATGGTTAGCTTTATATATTAAAAAATGCTAACACCACCTTGACTACGTGCTCCGAGTGCGTGTGGCTTGCATTTGGGGACGCAAAGCTATAATGTTTTGCTTGGGCACGTAACCACAGACATACTAAGATTCTGATAGGGACTCCTGAATGCTTCGATAGCACAATCTAAAGCTCTCATTTATGTTACTGCATAATCTTATTTGTAATATGTACTATCACAATGGCATAACAGCAAAGCACATGGCTTTCGATACATGCTCCACATGCGCAGATATGGTGCTTGCGGCTTTGGCACCACAGCGCTTGAAAAAGGCATCCTTCACAGGACACATTCGGGGAGTTATGCCTCCACCTACTCGATATACATGGGTCTAGCCCACGAGACCAACAAGGTGACAGTAGCAGGGTGGGCCATCATGCTAGCTGGGAGGACTTTGGTCCGAGGATGACTTGACGTGAATGGGTACAGGATTTGTAGCAACCTGGTCATGGATGGTGGTTCTGCAAGCCAGCATGTGGTGCTGCACCCAGTGTAACGCACCCCTGGGCAAGGTGCTCGGCGAATCTGTTTGGCAGGACACATGTATTGCAGCGGTGGTGAAATTGTCGAGAGTCTTCCTCGTATGCGGGGAGGTACTTGGATAGAATCCTAGTGCCACTGGGAACCTATTAGATTTTTATTGAGTAGAGATGTCCTCCGGCCTGGCGCTCAGTTGTTTGTAGGAGTTTTCATGTCGAAAGGGGCGCTATAGAGATTTGAAAGGTGCCCCTTGTCTCACCACAACAATGGTGACCCAGACGAGCATTTGCCACTGCTGTGGGAGGCTGAGTAGCGCTGCCGCCTGGTACCCACCGGTAAAATAGGTATAACTGTGCTTCCGGTCAGGTGCTCAGCCATTACGGGATACTTTGAAAGGGGTGCTTCTTTCCAATCCAAGGGCATCCCCACCTAACAGCTGTATTAGGATGCCACACAGGAAACTGCTGCCATGGAAGCCGCCCAGACCCATTTTCTGTAATCCCTAGAGGGCCCCTTGCAAGATGAAAACTCGTAGAAGGTGCCGAGCACTGGGCCAGGGGACATCTATACCCATTAGAACTGGCGAGTTTCTGGCGGTGAACAGCGGATGATAAGAGTGGTATAGAATCGAACGGAAGGAATAATCTATATTATACTGGCCCAGGGGGGGTGGGGGTATTCTGGAAGAGTCCACCTAGTGGACTGTCCACTTCGGCTGTTGCCATTAGCGCCAGCTTCACGAGCGCGAAGGTGCCAGCCAGTATCCTTCGTGCTCATGAAGCTGGAGCCAATGGCGACAGCTGAAGTGGACAGTCCACTAGGTGGACTCTTACAGAATAACCCCCCTAGATCTCAGTTATTGTGAAGATATCAGCAACACGGATTTGTTATTAGAGACAGATTTGACTGTCAGGTTTTCCATTAGTTCCATTGCAGACACAAATGAAATGTGTCGTATATATCCTGAAACACTTATGATTGGAAATGTGTGGCAATTTTGAATAACATGTGCAAACTGTTTCAGGAAAATGTGTGGGAAGGTAGACGGTTGGGTGTTCTTGCTAGGTGCCAGTATGTTGTTGTTTGTAGCGGGTTCACATTCAAGGTTTTTCACAATGTCATGCACCAGGCACATTTTAAAATATATATGCTACGTCCATGCTAATTCCAAGTGAACTCGCGTTGCACCAGAGGTAACGAATATAAAGCAACGAACAAGATGGCCACGCCATTTAAGGTGTCAAAACATTGCTTAAATAAAAATGCGCTGAGATTTTCCTGCATTGTTTTGTTTTCCACAGCCCCAACACTACAAGATCTTGCATCTGAAATATGTTGGACTAATTGTGCGATAAACTAGGGCACATTATTCAACTTGTTTAAAAAATAATGAAGAAATTATGAGAAGTTGTTCACTTCCCATTTAAGATCAAAGAAGAGACAAGCAAGCATGCATTATTGAATTCGTCTTCATGTTGCCTTCACTCAATGCTATACACATCTGATTGGTTATACTGACAGACTGAGCCACAATTCTATAGCACTGACTTTTCGCGTTCATGTGTGGTCAGGGCCAGTATTTTGTAGCGATGCCTTTCCGGTAATAATGCCTTTTCGCATTTTGTCAGTGGTCAGAGCGACGGTCCGCTCGCGTTATCAGCGGGATCAGCCGGCCGTGAGCGGTGGATGATAAGACTATTATAGAATAAGTCATAAGGCATTGCTACAAAATCGCGGCCCTGAGCAACACGCTGTCACTCTGACCACTCACGAATGCAAAAAGCCATTAGTACTGGAAAAGGAATCGCTACAAAATCTTATCCCTGAACTGTAAATACTGCCACATGCCCGAGATCCTGCAGCACATTTTTGCAACATCTGTTACCAGTTGCGACAGCAGCAGATGGTGCCCTCTGTGCTCGCAAGCAACAAAGGCAAAGATTATCAGAAGCTGAAATTCTGGGTGCTTACCGTGACAGCATTGCAGCAAGAAATAGCTACGAGTGCTGTTCTAGACTATTTGCAGAACGCAGGACTATACTTGAGGTTTAGAGAGACCACTGCGTTATGTGATTATTGTGCACATATGATCTTTTTTTTCCTCAACAGCTTTAAAGACATTTTTTCTTTCCCTCCCTTAGCAGAGTAGTGGGCAAGAACATACTAGTTCAGGCTCACCTCTGCTTTTCATTCCTACGAAACAAATTTTCCCTCTAGCTTGTCAGCTATGAGAACATGGTTATTTGGTAAAAATATCTGCACCCCTGTAGCAGCTGCTGTTCATGATCAATTTGGGTTCAAGATTATTACCTGTCGTCTTGTAACATTACATTTAATGTAAAGTGTTGCTGCATACATTTCTGGCTCGTAAGCCGCTGTGAAGCGGGCAGGTGTAGTAGAATATGAAAACTAATCGGCCAGTAATTTTTTTTTCAAGTGCACGTAAGATCGTATTTGAAGTAATTCAGATTTTACAAAGGACATATCTGCAGCTTTCTTTTTAATGTAATCAATGACCAAGGGAAACAGTAAATCATTCAATGCAGCGTGCATACATCAGCGGCGTATACACCTTCGCATTGTTTACGTGTTATGAAAGACACGAACTTGCGCTCACATCGAGATGTGCTAGCACTGACAAATTTGAAAAACATGTTAGCTCGCGACGATTGGGTGTTGCAGAAGATAACAATGCGAGGGCCATGAAGTCACGATCGCAGTCTCTACTTCAATCGCATGCCGCAAAAAAGGTATGGGTGGCATGCACGCGACGTAAATTTAAGCCATGGTTTTTCCAACTCACCATTGCGTCGGCATTTTCAGGGTCGAAGCAGCTTACGTATCTTGAAAGTGAAATGGCAGGGCTCACGTCGCGCTACAGCTGAAGGAGCAAGGCCTAAAATTTAAAAAGAAAAATGAATATGCATCGCCGCTTTATGTCACAAGTTGCAGTTTAGGCAGACGTACCTTGAGATCGCAGTCCTTTGTGGGTTGGCGGTAATGCGGTCGACGACGTTCTCACCGCGAATTCTTGTATGCGGCCGCTCCCGCGCAACGTGCATGCTTGTCTTGGGCTAGCGGATGCTTCTAGGCACACAGGGACTGGGGACATGGCAGGCATGGCCGAGGAATCATTCCCTACCTACTTTCACGCCTACCTAGGGGCAGGGAGTACCTCGCTGACCCCACGTGATATCCGGTTTCGACCCAAACCGGGTACAGCCGCGCTGCGGCGATACGCTTCTAGAGAGTCTGGTCTGTCACGTGATTGCCACAGCGGCGCGCCGCCGGTTGGTGTGGCCGCCCTGCCGCTGCTGCGTTTTGCCGCCGGCGGCACGCCGCGCGCGTTTTGCCTAAAGTCCCTATATAAGAAAAGTACCGCCATCTACTCTTTCCTCCGCTGCCTCCTCTCCTAAAGCGCTTGCTTTTGTAGCGTTAGCTACGCTGGCCTAGCCAAGCCCGTTTCGCGCGGCACATCAGGAGCCGTGCTGCGCATGCGCAAGGATCAGTCATGTCACACGGCTTGCGCACCGGAGCCACCGGAGCCGGCACCTCTCGCGCACTCCGCCGCCGCCGCGCGCAACTCACCGCCGCCGGTCTGCGCATTCCAGAGGAGTGACGTCGTAGCCGTGGTAGACGCACTGGCGCCGGCGCGCGCTCGCTGTGCAGTCGCCGTCTGACACTGCGCTGGAGCCGCTGCGCTTCTGACTGGCGTTTGCCAGTGTGGTATAGCCATGGAGAAGGAGAGCGCAAATGCTGCTCAACAGCGCAGAAGAACGGAGAAGCTTGACTCATCGGATCCCGAAGTAGTTGCCTGGCAATTAGCGGTTGAGCGTAGGAGGAATGAACAGAAGAAGGCTAAACGTGCTGCGGAGACACTGGAGCAAAGGGTAGAACGTCTAGCAAAGCGGCGTCGCCAGGAGGCTGAGCGACGTGCCCGACCACCCCTGCAGCAACAACAAAACGCCGTCGACGACGTCAAGGCTCGCCCTTTGCTAACGCGACGTATATCCTGGCATAGCCGAGCTAAGCCACTGCAACTTTTTTTTCTTTGCTTTTTGCTTGCGAAAGCCAAGTCGACGGTGGCGCACCTAGAAAATCCACGTTGAAGATTTCAGGCCTGGCGCGCGCCGCTGCTGCCGCCGGCGACTGCGGCTGCGCAGAGGACTTTCAACATGGCTCTGAGGCGGAAAAAAAGAAAATATAAAGAAGCGAAAAGCGCGCGCTATCATCGTCCAATCGGAGATACAGGAGAGAGAGAAGCGGCGTTTATCAAAGGATGGCTGTACTTTTCTTATATAGGGACTTTAATTTTGTCGCTAGTGTGTACGTGCCATTAGGCAGCGGTTTGCTTGCTTGCTTGATCCTCATCCGTGGCGCTTAATGGTGCATCCAGACGAAGGACCAAATCCGGATTTGTAGAGCCGGACGGCGCGTCACGTGACCTCACATAAGCGATTTGCCTCGTCCGCGCCTCGTCCGGGAGCCGCGCGGACGGATAAAGCCAACCCGATTTTCACATCCGGATTCTGGCGGGGCAAAGCCGCAGCTTTAACTTATAAACACGCAGTGCCTGGCAACCAGTACACTTCTTTCCTGCTCGAGGTCAACCGCATTGCTTATCATTGCTTTGTTTGCTGGCGCCTGGTTTCAGTGCTTCATAGCTTCTGGTGTCGTTCACTTCAATTGAACAATGAATTTGTGCGATGACGCCGCCTTTTATTTCATCCACATCGTGGAAGAGCTTCCAACTTTGTGGGACCTCAGCCGCGCAGATTATGCGGACACCGTAAAAAAACAATCTATCTGGGAGCAGATCGCCGAACAGATGAAGGAGAATTGGCCAACCTACGGGCCGTACAGCGTCGGTAAGTGCTTTAGCATATTCCAGTGCCTGAAAAAGTGATACGATATTACAGTAACTTGAGACAGTACTCTCAAACCAGTCGGCTGCTAGCCAGCGCAGAGGCTGCGGTCGAGAGTAATCCGGCTCGGTGGCGCTGTCGTCTGCAAGGGCTTTTGTATATTTTTTTCTTTCCAGCGCGCTCCGACTGCCATTCTCGGGCCTGTGCGACGAAAGTGCTGTACGCACAAACGGATCAAACGTGTTATGGACAAAAACTTCGTTGTGATGGCATGCTGCTGCGCCTTAAGTTGCCGCAACCGACAAGGCGAGGGCAAAAGGCTTTTTTTGTTTACCATCCGGCGTGCGCAAACGCTTGCTGCACACTTGATATTTGCGCCGTCTCGCATCGTCGCGTTGCTACTTCCCAAAACGGCATTATTAAGACCAGTTACTGACTGACGAAGCAAAATCGCGCCTCAAAAACGTCTCCACAGGGCGCGATCGAAGTTTTCCTCGGATTTCCTCTGGTAGCGAGTTAGCTGTCGTCTGCCACGGCAGGCCCGACGCAGGCGGCGCCACTGTCGATATCGCGCCTCGATCGCGCTGGTCGCGCCGAGCGCGATAGTGGAACGGAGGAGGAGGGAAGTGGATGGCGCTACTTTTATAAATATAGGGGCTTTACAAGGGCCTCGTCCGTCGTGTGGATGCGCTTGCAGCCGGACGGTCCGTGGCATAGTCGTCCGCGTCCGCTAAAAATCCGGATTCGGTCCTTCGTCTGGATGCACCATAAGGTGCATTCACACGATCGGACGGAGGAGGAATTTTCGCAGCGGATGGCGTATCACGTGACGCGCACGTCATCAAAACGTGCCGCCCTCGCCTAGTCCGGGCTCCTCCGCTGGATTGAAAATGCTGGCCGGTATTTCCATCCGTCCGTTTGGCGGTCGTCTGACCTCAATTTAGCGTAGTCAGCGTTAAATCTCATAACATCGGACGCATTGGCGTGGCTACGATGGCGTGTTATCGGCTTGGAGCCACGTGTGATTTCGTTGTGCAGCAGTGACCACGTGTCTTTTGTTGTTATGCAGCGGGAAAGGCGAGTCGTGGTTGCGCGCGCACTTCTATTTACTCAGACCGCGCAGCCTGCGTGACTTCAACATGAGTGAGGTGCACAAAAAAAAAAAAAAACGCTAAGTGACGAGGCAACCGTCACTCTTTTGGTTCTTGTTGAGGGATTCATAGCACTATGGCATATAGGGCACGCCGCGTATGCAAACGCGCAGCTGCTAATAAACGTTGGAGTCGAGAGTAAGCACGCGGATTCCGCAAACGGCGGTCCGGCTGTGCGAATGCGACCTAACTCGGCTGCGCCGGATTCAAGTGCTGACGTCACTGTTTGTCCGCGGAGCAGGCGGGATTTTGCCCTCGCGTGTGTATCCACCTTAACCCGCTACGGCCGGCGGTTAAAGAATAAAGGGAAGGGGGAGAAGGAAAAAAAGTTTAGAAAAAGTGCGGCTTCACTGACTCCGCGCGCGCCGCGCTTTGCTTTATTTTCTTCTTTCTGGTTATCGCGCGACGGACTGCCTTCTCTGACGCCTCTCGATGACTCGCGCAAAATGCCTCGTTTCTTTCAGCGGCGTTCGATTATCTGAAACGGCAGCGACACCCAGTTGACATTTAGTCGACGCGCACCGTAACCACCTCAGTCAAAGCTACATGTCAGGCCAGGGGATATGATGGGACGCGCATGCGCACCGCTGCTCTAGCGGCCCTCTCGACAGCATGCGCCGCGTCGATGCAGTTTGAGATAAAGTCCCTATTTAAGAAAAGTACCGCCATCCTTTGATAAACGCCGCTTCTCTCTCTCCTGTATCTCCGATTAGACGATGATAGCGCGCGCTTTTCTCTTCTTTATATTTTCTTTTTTTCCGCCTCAGAGCCATGTTGAAAGTCCTCTGCGCAGCCGCAGTCGCCGCCGGCGGCGGCGGCGCGCGCCCGGCCTGAAAGCTTCAACGTGGACTTTCTAGGTGCGACACCGTCGACTTGGCTTTCGCAAGCAATAAGTAAAGAAAAAGGCAAGCGCTTTAGGAGAGGAGGCGGCGGAGGAAAGAGTAGATGGCGGTACTTTTCTTATATAGGGACTTTAGTTTGAGACGCGCTCCCGTGGTTCGTATACTTTTTCTCATGGGTGTACATATGTGTACATCTCTTGCTTATCTACACTGCCGACTGGTTGATGCTTCCGTCCACTTTAAATCCAAGCGCTACTGGAAGGTGTACGTTACCTGCGCGGGTCCCACAGGGTGAATTCCTTCGCATTCCAATAAAATATGCTGAGTGGTCTCCGGATTTTTCCTGCAGCATGCGCATGCCTCATCTACTTGCGAATATTTGCTCTGGTATGTTTTTGTCCTTAGGCCACAAACTCGAGCCTGAAATAGCAAGGCACTTCTCTAACAAATCTGTAAGATAGTATCTTACAGATTTTCCTTTCTAATTTCTTTCTTGTCATTCTTGTAAATCACCATGGTCCTTTTTGATTCCATTCTTTGCATACAATTGACTATCTCTGTTTCTCTCACTTTCTTTTTGATGACTGCCCATTTATCTATTTACATTTTCAACTACCCAGTACTTGGTTGCCAACTTTCTTGACCTCTTCCTCCATTCTGTGTCCAGGCTTTTCAGGTACAGATACTTGTGCACTTTACCCGAGCATGTATTTCATCCATGTTCCTGAGTCTTTATTCAAAACTAATCTAGCTCTGCGCTTCTCTGACTTCAAATGAGGCCCAACCCATGTCACCCTACACGGCCTCATTTGTGGATTTTCCTTGTGCACACAAAGCCAACCGGGTTACCGATCTTTGGTTAACTTCCAATGCCGACAAGACACCCGATTTTAAGCATTCGGTTGCGAGAGCCACGGTGCGTGGAAGGAGCCGGCCAAATTCACTACCCCTGTAACACCTGCTGTGGGCCGACGAGTGCCGTTATTATAGCCACTACAATACTTCAAGTGACTTTTCAGTACGTAGATATCAGTGTGTTGCGCGAATCGTTACTCTGTTGCGGTAGGCAACAGGGAGAAAAGTACAGTGCAAAAGATTTCTCTGTCATCGCTTTCGTCATCAAGCTATCGACTACAGCGTCACGCCATCTTCGTTGTCATGCCGCCAACGGGATCATACTTGTCGTGCAGTTATCGTCATGCCGTGACTTGTTCGTGAAACATTGCGACTTTTACAAGGGAAATAGTGTGATTATTATCTTCTCGTCTGTTCCTATCTCACATGATACCTCACACAGAACTCGCAGCGGCCACAGTTGTACTATAATGGCTTTACTTCGTCATGCCCCCCTTATCTACGTCGACGGCCGTACAGTAATTGGACCTCTACAAGGTGCAGCAAAGGTGTCACGCAATGAAATAAAGCGTCAATCTTCATTGCTTATGACTTTTTTCATGGGAGCATTAAACATGTTATATTTTGAAAAACTTCGCAGCCCTTCATCTGTCGAGAACATGGGGATAAGCGAAGCTTGTGGGCAAGACGAAACTGTCGCAGGCGTACCGCTTCGTTTGCCCTAAACTCAGGGTCGGCGGCTCTTCGCTGACGTTTCGCCTCAACATCGCGCTGCCGCAACTCGAGGTCCGCGGCGCTTCGCTGACGTTTCGCCTGGGCTTCGGAAGCCCTCACGCCAGAATCGGACAACAAGCTTTGCTTACCCCCATTTTCTCGACAGGAGAAGGGCTCGTGATTTTGTCTCTTTGGGTCCCACGTGTGACAAGGCTAGTTTATTTATTTATTTTCAATACGGCCACTCTCAGTTGAGAGCATAGCAGGTGGGCATTACAAAGAGACAATAATGTGTAAAAAAAATCGACATTTTGTAAACATGCGCTCTTATACAGGGCATTTAAAGCAAAAATCACGCACAAATTCAAATTAACATTTCAAAAACATGCATGCTGCGCACACGAAATGAAGTACAACCACGAGGAAGGATTACAACCAGTTTAACAAGCAAAGAGAATCAACACCTTGTCGATCATGCGCAATGTGCAAACATGAACTAATACTGAAAAAAAATAAGGTGAAGAAAGAAATAAAGAAATAAAGTTCAAGGGCTTGTTACAGGTCCCCGAGCCCACACAGGTATCTGCCAGTGAGCTTGGGCCCTTTCTGCACTATCACCAGGATCGGTCCACATGACAGCAGTATGTGCCATTGAGCTTTGACCCTTTCTGCAATATCACCAGTATCGGCCCACTTTTCAGCATGACACCATCGCCACCACCACCACCACCGCCGAAACTTGTGAACCTATAAAGCTTCGTTTAAAAAAAATTATGCCAGTTCCACGCTTGTGAAATCTGGTGAAACAGCGGATCTCTGCAAGCGTGGTTATATAGCGTAGTGGGTATGACGCTCGCCTTTGGACCATGGGTACCTGGGTCGAAATCCCGCCTCGCCAAGAAAGTTTATATTGTTTTCTTTATTTCTCTCTCTCTTTCTTCCCCTCTCTCTCTTTCATTCTCTCTTTCTCTCGCCCATAGTAAGTTGTGTTACAATCATCGGTACAATGCAACCACATGGTTCCCATAAATGCATTTTCTCCCAAGCGTGGGTGTATAGCGCAGGTGTCCTCAAATTTAATTTCTAGAACTTGTTTATGGGGGTTTATGTTTGAGGGTTATTTTTCTATTTCTTTTCTGACTGTTCGATTTTCTAAATATTATTTGTGCACAGTGTCTCGAAAATATATTTGCAAAGATTTAATATCGATGTTGTTCCCAGCGTGGTTTTATCAATCCGTATACATCACAATACCAGGACGTGATGTGCTTGCAAGAGTGTGCAAAATGATAGTTCCCCCTTTTGCAAGAATTTTTTTTTTACAAATTGCACACGGAAACCTTCGCCGTTAGAACATGGCTTCAGAAAAAGAATACGTTCGTTTCGTCAAAAAACTGTCGCCTTTGTGACGTGCCTGAAACAATTGAACACTGTTTTATTGTTTATAAAGATGTCATTTTGTTTTGCGGCGTTATCCATAGAAATTTGCTAGAATTGTGGTCTAAATTCTCACAGTATCCGATATCTCGTTGCTCCGTGTGATGATGTACCATTCGATATGTTTTTACTGATAGGCCTGCATAGCCTATGAAAAACTCGTATGCAAGACCGAAATGCAGAAAGGACAATTTCCTCAAGATCGCCTTTCGCTCAGATGATTAAGCTCAGATGATCCACTTTTGATTGGGTGTTTAACTTCAACTTTCAAGTTTTTGTTGTGTTGGATGGTGTTGCTGTGTGTGATGTTTTCTTTATATTGACTGCTCGTTGACCTGTGATTACTTATGTCCACCTGGCGCTCATATTATTGTAAATATCTCCTGCGCATACAACATTTCATTCATTGTAATAAATAACATGTTAAAAAAAGTGGTTGTATAGCGCAGTGGCTATGACGCTCGCCTTCGGACCGTGGGTACCCGGGCTCGAATCCCGCCTCGCCAAGAAAGTTTATTTTGTTTTCCGTGTTTCTCTCGCTCTCTGTCTCTCTTTCTTTGTCTCTCTGCACCCCCTCTCCTCCTATGCTCTGCCTTCACTTTGTTCCAGCTCGGCGATGCTGCCCATGACAACGAGACCAACCAAACTAGGCTTTAACAGCTCCGCTGTGAAACTCGATATCAGAACATGGGTGACTGTCTCACTGAAGTGCAGATTCCAGATGATATTGCAGACGCTGAAACGTACATCAAAGAATTCGCTGAAGTCTTCAAACGGAAGTGTAAAGGGTGGTTTGTAGTCAAGTACGCAAAATACTAACTACAATTCAACAATTGTGAGGGCGACCACGAGTTCATAAGTGCTAGTTAAATGCATGCAGCTGTCAGCGGGATAAGCGCAACTAGAACCAGGTGACCCTGATTACAAGAAAATGCTATGCGATAAATAATGGTTCGTATTGCATACCGCTGGCACGGTCTCCCCAATACGGGTGGCCTAGATAAATCGTAAGAGAAGGTAAACAATGAGTGAATTATATCTCTGGGGGCGACCGTAGTCATGTGGCAGTAGTTCGGAGAACTTGAGAAGACGTTCCGCGTCGTGCCGCGAGTGATGAAACGAAGGACGATAGGTGCGACGTTGCAAAAGAATAAACATGAGTTGAAATTTAGAATGAAAATAAATTCTGCATGGCCGACCGCATAATACATGAGTAACTTATGGACTAGTATAACGTGAAACACCGTTTACCACGAGAGAAAATTCCTTGTTATGAATTTAAAAATTTTGGAAGTGGTCCTCATAACGCAGTAGACACAATACTCTGACGATAATGATGAAGGAAACCGTGGTGCTTACGTCTACGACCGGCACCACTGAATAATTCTTCCTGTTGCATTCTCTCATGCTTTGCCACAACGGTTTCCGAGTTGAACTCTTCCTACGCATGCGACACGCTCACAAATGAAGTCGCTAACTGCTAGCAAATGTGAACGAAGATACTTTATTCACTCAGGCCATTTGTGTCTATCCATTAACCGTCCACAAGTCCACTTCCTCAAAAATTCATGACACTCTAAATACGCCTGTCACATCTGCTTCTGGCGATGTTGCTTGGCTCTCGCGAAGAGCAAGAGAAAAAACATCGCACAGAAACTTTCCTTTAAGATACTTCTGACCATTAATCATGCTGTCACTCTTGGATGATGTGAACTACGTCATCGCTATGGTGACCTCTGACAAAGTGCTATCGTGAAATCGGCAAGTCGTGAAAGTGTCCAATTTGACGCGTTACCTCAAATAGGTCTGCGTACTTGCTCAGCCATTTCCACGTGTCTTTGAAGAGGACTGCGAGTCATTGGAGAAAGAAGGCGTGCTAAGACATACGAAGAGTCAGCGCTACGCATTATTTAGTGAAGACCTCCGGGTGCTGTTTGCGATTTATGGCATAACTAATGACAGCTGAACCCTGTATGAGCTCTACAGAAAGGCTTCTTTTCTTAGCAGCCCGGAAAGCATAGGTTAAAACAAGAGGCCACGAACGTAACGCAGTGTTTTACTGACATTTCGGCTGAGGGTGTGACCTTCTTCTGAAAGAATATATACAAGTTATTTTTACATTGAAAAGCAGAAATTATAAAGTAAAGGGAAGTAAAGTGGTCAAAGCAATTTCTGCAGAAGGAAGCTGAGCTCACATATTGCCTAGGTGTGCTTCATAGATGTGGAATTCCTTCACATTCGAAAGAAAAACTTCATTACTGCCTCATGTAATTACGGAGACGTCATTGAGTTCCTTCAATGTTGCTTTGAAATAAAGAGGATTCAATGTTTCATTCTTGCACTCAAGAAACTGCGCACAGCCGTTGACTTGTTTTACAGAACTCAGCTAGGTACTTCTGATCTTCATTCGTAGTTCTTTCCTCGTTCCCTCCGTGAGAAACTGGTATCACTTTTTTTATTTCAAAATACCTCACAGGCCCCACGAGGAGCATTGAGTAAGGGGGGAAACAATGAAAGAGAGTTTTACACATGAATACCGAGACCGCAAAAATGAGTAGAAATCGTCGTCGCAAAACAGGGTTATAAATGAAGAAGATGCGGTAGTGTACAAAACATCGGATAAATTTTATCACGCGTATTGCTTGGGCACATATCGAACATGTCGAAGGCATTGGAAAAGTCGAGAAAGATGCAATCCGTTTGAAGTTTATGGTTCATGTGGAAATGTACGTCAGTAGTGGACTCTAGTAACTGTCTGGCATGATACACCTTTTCTGAAGCCATGCTCGTTAGTGAAGAAAAACTTATTTCATTCAAGATGTTCGTACATGTGAGACTCTATATTATACTCGAGCATTTTGCAGCATATGCTCGTTAATGATATTGGAGGCTAGTTTTCAGAGGAATTCTTGCTGTCACTTTTGTACACAGGTACTACTTTAGTAATTTTCCAATCGGAGGGCAGCTGGCCTAATGACCATGACTGGCGGGAAATATGGTACAAAATTTTACTAGATACAAAAGTTGTATTTTTAAAAACTTTACAGTTAATATTATCGACGCCTGAAGAGGTAGATATTTTAAGGCTATATTAATGAGACATTCGATACCATCTTCAGTTATTACGATGGGCTCCATTTACTGGCATTAGAGATCAGTGACTTCAGGAATGACTGAAAGGTCTTCATTTGTCAACATGGACAAAGAAAGCGTGTTAGAGACTGCGGGACATTCGCCATCAGCAAGCGGAACTTGATTCTCACCATCTAACGAAATATGGTGTGAGCCGCCATCAGGTGATATTGCCTGCCAAAATTTTTGTGGGTTTGACTTAAAGGGGGTGGGGGGGTAGATCTTGAGAATAATATTTATCTTTAGCTTCACTTACAGCTGAGCAGTAGGCTTTCAAACATAAGGTATATCTTTCCTAAACCGTGGGCGAGCGTGTACGCTTCGCATTCGTCTACAACCTTTTCTTCTTCTTTCTTAGTCGTCGAAGGTACTGGGTGAACCATGGGTTCATTTTATCACTTGTTATTTTGATTAGCGGGATATACTTTTCTACTAACGCGCATAGCTCTTGCTTGAAAAAAAGTCCGTTTTCTTTAACTGACCGAGCGGAAAACAAGGGAAACAAAGCCTGAGAAAGAAACGTCTGAAGTTCCTCGTTTTTTTTTTGCCTTTGTTATAGTCACGGATAGTTTTCTTAGTGAAGCTTGTAAACTGCAAGAGGATATTAAGGGTAAGTTGAAGCAACTTATAGTCACTAAAGCCTTCTGAGTAAGACAATTCACCAAATGTTTTAGGGGCACCAGTAAAAACTAAGTCTAAAATGTTAGTGCCGCGGGTGGGTTGTGTACCCATTCGGAATAAATTGTAATCTAACGTTAAAGAAATAAACTCAGATGACGACTGACAGGACCATGTTTGTTCCAATGAATCAGTGGAAAATCGAAGTCTCCAAGGAGATAAATGATATCAACCTGACAGGTGTTAATTGCTTTTTTATTACTATTGCGCAGTTCAAGAAGAACGCACTGATTCGAATCGGGAGGGCAATAACACCCTCCAATGAATCCTTTAAGGTTACGGGTTAGGCATTCTGCCCATAATGTTTCAATAAAAGAATTGGTGTTAATAAAATGGGATTTATTTGTTCTTTTGACTCCCAAAAATACGCCCCACCTTTTTTTCCACTGCGGTCACACCTGTATATGATAAAATAGTTATCGCGCGGGAAGATTTCTCTATTGGCTATTGCGGGATGTAGCCACGTTTCAGTGAGAATAACGATATCAGAATTGCAGTCGTCAAGAAACGAGGTAACATCGTCGCGCTTAGGTAGCAGGCTTCGAATGTTTGTGAATGACAGTGATAATCATGGCACCTTTCTAGGTGACTCTGACCGTCGACAGTCCGGATTACGTGGTGTGATGTGTAGCTATCTGCTACAAAAGACTACAGCTTTACGGGTGTTGTCAAAAACATAAATTGCATCCTCAATGCGCAGTCCGTCAGTAGAAAGGATAAAAGGCTTGGCTTTTGCCTTAGCAGATGCAATCAACGGCCTTCTTGCCTCCAGTGTAGTTGGCGAAAAATCTTTGCGGACAGAGAAGCTAGGACCTTTAAGTTTTCGTGCAGAAGACAGAATCCTTCTCTTGTCTTTAAAGAAAGTCTTTTTAGCAATAACAGGCCCTTTTCTTCTCTCCCGCTTACTTCACTAACCTATGAACTCTTTCAAACTGAGCAGTCGATATTTCGAGAGAGAGAGAGAGAGAGAGAGAGAGAGATGAAACTTTATTGTGTCCATGATGGGGTCTGGGGGTGGCGGGGGTTGGGAGACTAACCTCCAGGCCTCCCCCTTCCTCAGACGGTGGCCAGCCCATGCTTTCTGGTGGCGTCTTCGGCCATCCGGAGGGCCCAGAGCTGCTCTTCTGGGTCCAAGCTGAGCAGCAAAGTCTCCCACTGCTCGGCCGTAGTTATGATGTGTGTACTGTTAGTGCGGTGAGTGTTGGTGGGTGTAGCTTTCGGGCATGCCCAGATGATGTGATCGAGGTCAGCGCGGGCCTCGCAGGCTTTGCAGAGTGGGTATGCATCGGGGTAAATTCCGTGGTATAGCAGGAAGTTTGGGAAAGTTCACGTCTGAAGTAGTCGCCAAGTGGTGGATTGTGATTTATTCAGTGTTTTGTGTGCTGGGGGGTAGCGTAATCGCTCTCTGCAGTAGTGGAGGAGGATTTCTCTGAATGCGACCATGCGGTCGCGCGCGTGACCGCGACGCAGATCAGAGGGCTCGTCAGGATTGGAAGACGCAGGAGACGGATGGCGCGCCTGGTGTGCGAGAGCTCGGGTTGCATCGTGGACGGCTTCGTTTCCAGCTAGACCCGAATGACCCGGGGCCCAGATGATCTGTACGTGGCGTTGCCTTGAGGCGGGAGTGCCGGAGAGTATTTTCTGTGCTTGGGGTGCTATGAGTCCTCTTTTGTAGTTGGGAATGGCCATTTTTGAATTGCTGATGGTGTATTGTGCGTCGGTAGAGGCATTGGCCAAGGCGATGGCCGTTTCCTCTCCTTCTTCGGGTTGAGTGGTGAGTATTGATGCGGCCGCGGTGAGGCGGTATTGTGAGCCCGCGACTACGGCGACCTACATCGATATTTCGATACCCAATTTTTCGGAGCAGAATTTGATAACCTTTTGTTCTGAAGCAGCCTAGTTTTCTTCAGCTTCGTCTTGTCATCCCAAGAAGCGCAGGTTATATCGCCTCATTCGGTTTTCTGCATCGTCGCATCTATAAGTTATTTTATTCTGTCGATTAGATACGTCTAGCAATGTTTCAGTGCACGATTCACTATCGGCAGCCGGTTGAGACGGGATAGTTGTCTTCAACGCCGCTAGCTTTGGTTTAATAGTGTAATTTCTTTCACGGATGCAGCGCGTTCTCCTTTCGCGTGTTTTAAGTAATCGCGCAGAGCCTTTTCATTAGCTTAATGCTTGCGTACGGTTTCCAATGCAGCTGCCTGCCCCTCTTGGGATTTTTTTTATTCCGTCGCCATAGCTTTTACTCTATCTTCTAGCTTACTGATTTTATCCAAGGCGGCCGCAAAGGTATCTGCTTGAGCCTTGGACATAGGTCGGGGATTCTGTTCACCGTCGCCCGCGAGGACAAGTAAGAGCTCAAACAAGGCAAAACCCATTTTCGATAAAACTGCGACTGACCGTTTAAAGGCGTCAGTCCACTCCGTCAGGCACGACACCACTATACTACAATAAGCACTAGTCTTAACAGAAGCAGCACCTTCAAGGTAACTAACCTGCAAAACAGCAATCGTGAGGAATGCATACTTGATGTGCTGTCGTGCCCGAAGCGAACGATGGCTGGCTGGTCCTTCAATCCCCCGCCGCCAGTGTCGATTGTAGTTGTAGTAGTTCCGGGTTATGCCGCGAGCCACAAAACCTCGCCGAGCTATGCCGTCACTGCGTTGCGTAGATACCCAATACCAGCTATGCGATAGCTTCGCAAGACTGCGCGCCTAGCCCTTTAAAGCCCAGTGATTCCAAATGGAAGCATCAATATCGTAGCTCAGTGGACAACCCCTGGTTAAAGAAAGAGGTTCTTCTTACGCTACAACTCATATTCTGCCCTTGTTTACACATGCTGGCAAGCTGGTATACTCAAGGAAGTGCTGCTACCTTTGAACGAAAAAACTAAAGAATCGCTTGCACTGTTCCCGCCATTCGCTGAGATCCCGTCTTCTTTTCACTGTGCAGAGATAAGACAATTATTTAGTTTTTGTCTGGAACATTTGGTCTTTGACTATTAGGTGTTATGCTATCCCTTCGCAGTAAATTTATTCGGCGAAAAGTATTTGTGGGTACCGGAGAACTGTGCGCATCTTGATGATTCCAAATGGAATCATTGGGACGTAGCCATAGAGAAAGAAAAAAAAGTTAAGAGAGGACACTCCGCGAAATCTGGCCTCAGGAAGTACGTCACGACCACGTAACAAACTAGTGCTCTCACCAAACGCCAGAGGACGCAAGTGCGAAAAACAAAAAGTTATCATCAATTAAACAGAATGTTTTTTACAAAATAATAATTATGCGCCTATATTTGACATGTTATTTATACATAAAAACAATTTATTCAACGCACCTTACGTGGTTATTTTTGTTCAGCCGCACTGCCATAAGCAGCATCTACGATTTCGCGCCGACAGTACTCGCCATACTAGCATCGACAAGCCCAGGCATGACCATAGGCATGACAGCGGGAAGGTTTCGTCAACGTCGGCTGCTTCGGTGTTTTCGTGTGTGAGACAGCAGGTGAGGTACGTTTTCAAGCGAAGCTTGTTGAATTACATGTTGTTGGGCTAGTTGGGTCATTGAATCAGAAAAAGGTTACAACTGCGCGAATAAGACGCCATGTAAGAAACATAAACACGCCCACACGCGTTGCGCTTCGTGTGGGTGGGCGTTTCTGTGTTTCTTACGTGGTGTCTTATTCGCGCAGTTGTAATCTTTTTCTGGAGCTTGTGAGGACGGCGAGGTTTGCTAAAAATGTGGTTGATCCCTCTTATATAGGAATCGGTATAGAACACGAAAGTGAAACGTGTCTTCACAGAAGTAGTGTAATGTTTATTGCACATTGATATATAATGTCTATTGGTGTTTTGTGGCTAAAGCGCCCTTAGGCGTTGATGCACCCACGCTGACGCCTGGTGGCACGTCTCCTCCATCACGACTACCAACGTCGATGACCATGAGCAACCGTCGTGCATATGGAAGCTGCACTACGCTGCACACGCTAGCACAACGCGAAAGACGAAGCACGTAACTGACACACTAATACAACGCGCAAGACAAAGCACGTAACTGAATCGTCACCGAGTCAAATCAGCGCGTACAGCGCGTCGTAATTGCAGCCTCCGCGATCAACTTCAGAAACATTTTCAGAGCTAATTGCGGAGGCCACGCTCCGCTGTGCTGAGTACGGTGAACGCCACCTAGTAGGTGGCGTTGGTAGTGCTTCTTGATGCCAGCGTCCCTTCGAATGCTGGCATCGAGGCGTCGTAGTGCTGAGACCACCGAAGCGTTCACTGTCGGTGCGCGTTAGTGTCATAATGCAGTACTTCTCTTTTCTGCTCGTAGGCGGCGGCACCGCCCCGAGCAAGAGCGCGGGTACACGGAGGAGTGTTAGATATATAAGGCGCGTCTGTGTAGCTCTCTGCAAATGCGTTTGTGGCGCAATGGGTTAAACGCTCGGCGATCTATCGTCGCGGACCGAGAGGTCGTGGGTTCGATTTCCAAATTTTGCATGTTTGTGGAACTTTTTCTTCTGGTTTCTTTCTTTGTATTATGTTCTATGACGTATTTCCGTGACGGAAATACGTCAGTGAAGTCTTGGTGGACCCCGGCATAAAACACTTTCGTGTTAAAAAACAGTTTGCGGCTGTATGCGGCGGCAAGACGTGAACATTGTGCAACGTATGCAGAATCGCGTTCGGCTCGATGGAACGGAACGCCTCCGTCCCATCGTGGAACGCGTACAAGAACGCGTACAAGATTTCGCCCTAGTATAGCAAACTGGGGCACGGCGTCAAGCCGAGGCGACGCGTGCTGTGCGCTGAGCTCGGTGCGAAACATTAGGGAGTTTTCGAATAGCGTACGAAAAGCTTGCGGCGTAGCGGCGAACGCGTCGTACGCTCGCGGGCTCCCCTTAAGTGAAGCCCGCAACGCTACGCCCGCAAGCTTTGCTTTCGCTATTCGAAAACTCGAAAACTCCCTGTTGAGGAGCGGTCGCTGGGTCTCGCATGCTTCACGACGCGTTTCCCGAAGCCTCGGACCACGAATGAATCCTGGTGTGCATTTACTGACATTTTCAGACCGCGCTGATGCCATGCCGTCCGGCGGTCCAAGCTACGGCAGCTACTGCTGTGTTTCGTGGTGCTTGAACAATGGCAGAACCCACAAAAAGCCAGGGAGGACTTGCCCACTTGCCCACTTGCCCAGGAACCCACTTGCCCAGTGCGTCATTCTTCACCAGCTTGTCGGCTACTGCCAACTCTAGCGATGTGTGCGTTGTCTGTGTTCTCACTCTATTTGTTAGAATTTATTTGTAAGTCTAGATGCATTTGTTGTCTACTTTGCATTTCTGTGCGATGTTCTTCTCATTTTGTGCTTTTTATATGCTCAGCCTCTACCTTGCCTTGGAATAAAAAAATTGCGGGTACTCTGTCTCTTTGATTGATATATAGATTGACCGCTTGTTCCAAAAGAAAAGCGCGATGAATAAAGCCGTAGTGAATTATGATTACCTGCATATCTTTCTATTATAACTTAGTCGAAATAAAGATTACGTCATGACCTCAATTCGCACGCACAGTTTTGAGCTAAAACAAATAGGGAATCACTAAATCAAAACGACAAACAATAGCATTGCTATTTGGGCGGAGAAAAGTGGTCTGAAATCATTAACTTTCGCCATAGCCAAACGTCGGTTGCGCACAGTAATCCAAAATTCGCGCCAGTGAAACCGAAACGGGAAGCGCAGGCCAGTTGCTCTCACCAACCACCAGGTGCGCTAGAGTCGATTGGGCCGCCGGGGTCTATGGGAGTGTCCACTCTTTAACTTTTTTTTCTTTCTCTATGACGTAGCGGCCCCGACTGCTCACGCGATACATTTTCGATTGACGTTACCTGACTAACTAAATCGCGTGTTTGTTCGCGTTCAAACGGCGTTTTCATGCCGTACTTGGCCATGTTTTTGGCGCGTGTTACCTGATGGATCATTATCACGTCAGGAGCGTGTATTTTTGGTGGAGCCTTGCTCTGCTTTTTGGGATTTTATGCTGTTGATATGGACTTATGCCGTGTACATAAACTTTTTTTTTGTGAAATCCCTCCGTAATACAGAAACATTTTCTTTCGGAACAGACGCCAATAATCAGCACATGCGAGTTTTATAAGAAAAAGTAAAAGTCCCAAAGGTTGTGCTGATTTCTCGAGGTGACATTGATTCGTCCGACGAAAAAGAAGTGATCGCGCAAACTAGAAAAAATAGAGAAGAAGAAGAACGTAAACTTTATTATCAAATCAATAAGATTTGAGTCCGGCGTTTTTTAGTGGGTCTGGGCACCTGCCGCAGACGCGGTTCCGAGACCTTGTCTCGAAGCGGCTTCCTCGGCTCGCTGGACGGCCCAGAGTTGTACTGTCAGGTTCGAGCTGAGCAGTGCGGTCTTCCAACGCTAGCGGAGGCTGGCGGTGGAAGAGACGGAGGTGTTGGCACTGCCCGAATTGTTTGTTATGTCCTGACATTCCCGTAACATGGGATTAAGTGTGGCAACCTCGCCACAGGATATGCATCTGTTTGTAGTGTACATGTCCGGATACAAGGCGTGCATGAGTCTGGGGTTTATGTAAGAATCAGTTTGTAATTGCCTGTAGTGTACTGCTTGCGCCTTGTCTAACCTAGCGTGAGGGAATGGGTATACGCGTCTCTATAACTGGTAGTGTGTCGTGATGTGGTGGAACCTGGTCAAGCGATCCTCCCACGCCCAGACGTTTGCAGTACCCCGCGGGGGCTCTTCCTCCGATGATGCTCTTTGAGTGAGGCCTCGAGCAACGCGGTGAGCCGCTTCGTTGGGGGTGCTCAGTCCAGTGTGTGCCGGGATCCATAGCAAGTGCCTTCGGTTATCGACGTCGGCCTCTCCCTGGTGTATGGGATGTCGCTTGAGTATGTCATACGCCTCGTGCGATATGCGTCCATTTGCAAAATTGCGAATTGCCGTTTGTGAATCGCAGATCACGTATGTAGCCTTGGTCTGTGTGAGGGCCAGTGCTATGACCGCTTCCTCTGCCGCTTCGGCATATGCCGTGTTGACGGTGACACTTGTGAGGTGGTTACCTCGGTGGCTAGTAACTGCCGCCACGAAACTCTTCCTCTCTTGATAACGGGCTGCGTCGGTGAAGACTGCCTCCTTGTCGTTGGAGTAACTTTGGTTCATCTGTTGTGCCCTGGCTTTACGTGTCCCCGTGTGGTGTTGGGGGTGCATGTTGCGAGGCAATTGGGGCATGTATAGTTGCTCGCGCATGGTTCTTGGATTTTCCACTTTGATGCTGTGCTGCGTGTGGTATGTGATGCCGAGCTTTTCGAGCACGTGCCTGCCCGGGCGGGTCTTGGATAGGCACTCGAGTTGGGGCACTTGTTGCGCCTCCACGAGTTCCTCGAGCGTGTTGTGCAAGCCTAGTTCTAGGAGCTTGGTGGTGCTCACCCCGGGCGCCAGTCCCAACGCACATTTGTACGCCTTGCGTATGAGGACGTTGAGCTTGTTTCTTTCCGCAACCGTCCAGTTGTGAAACGCTGCCGTGTTCGTTATTTGAGAAATAACGAAGGCTTGTATCAGTCGTACGACGTTCCCTTCGCGCATGCCCGCGTGTTTGTTGGTGATGCGTCGGATGAGCTGCATCGTGCTGGTGGCCTTTGCCGTTATCTTGCGAAGTGCTTCGCCATTGCGGCCCTTGTGTTCAATCATCATTCCTAGTACCCGGATCTTGTCTACCATCAGCATGGTTAGGCCGTTTGATGCCGTTAATTGGATCTCTTCCTTTTCCGGGGGGGGGGGGTGTAGCCTTTAGGTGGGCGCCCCTTCCTGACCGGTCTATATAGCAGCAGTTCAGATTTTTCGGCCGAGCAGGTGAGTCCTGTGCCAACAAGGTAGTGTTCCACGCACTGGATGGCCTGCTGTAAACGTTGCTCGATTGCTCCGTCGCTTCCCGTTGCCGTAAAGATCGTAATATCACCCACGTGGTGCAGTCCTTCGATTTGCAGCAATCGGTCGGGTAACCCCAGCAGGACGAGGTTGAAGAGCATCAGCGAGATGACCGAGCCCTGCGGTGTGGCCGAGCTCCCGATGTTTATTTGATCTGAGTCTAGTTGTCCCACTCGCATGTGAGCTTTTCTTCCCGTGAGGAAGTCTCGGACGTAGTTGCACGTTCGCAGTCCGAGATTTAGCTTGTCTATTTGTCGTAATATGGCATCGTGGTGAACGCTATCGAAGGCCTTCTTCAGGTCCAGCCCAAGGATGGCTCGCGTCGAGCGCCCCAGATTGTCTATGAGTTGGAGTTTTAGTTGCAGAAGGGCGTATTGCGTGGAGAGATGTCTTCTGAACCCAATCATGGTGTGTGGAAATAATTCGTTGTCCTCGAGGTAATTCGTGAGTCTATTGAGAAACGCGTGCTCCATCAACTTGCCCACGCAGGACTTGAGGGAGATGGGGTGCAGGTTCTCCAGCTGTAATTTCTTGCCGGGTTTTGGTATCAGTATGATCTTTGCTTCTTTCCATTGCTGGGGTAGCTTGCCGTGCGCCCAACACTCGTTAATGTATTTTGTGAGTTTCTCAATTGATCCGTAATTGAAATTGCGTAGTGCGTTATTGCATATTCGAACGGGGCCAGGGGCCGACTTGGTGTGGAGTTTGACGAGGGCCGCCTGGATTTCGGCAACGGAGAATTCCGCGTCCAGGGTGGCGTTGGAATGCAAATTGTAAAGAATTTGCTCTTACTCCCGCATTCGGTACGAGCAGTGTGGCACACACCTCTGTTTCACCAAAGAAAAGAATTGCTTCAAAGAGTTTAATCTAAAATAGACATTACACGTATTGCTTGAAACGACGCATTTCAAGTCCACCAAGTCCCACTGATTTCATTTGGAATCATAAATAATGTTTGATTGAAATGTGTGAGCGCAGATTTTTTATTTTTTTTACTACCACGATCATGCTCATCTCAAATGGTAAAGACCAATTTTTTACATTCAACAGAATTAATTTGGGCCTGAAAGGGCTAGACACTGCACGCCTCGCGTCTGATCCGCTTGCCATAAACGTTCCGTATAGCAGGTCTGAAGGCGGGGTTCCTAGCGTGCAGGCGGTAGTAGCAGCCATGGGGAGACCGACGAAGAACCGCACTCCCGAGGAAGAGGCCCCTTTCCGGCAATCACGCCGCTTTGCCAAACAAGAATACAGTTGCCGGCGTCGAGCTGATCCTGCACAGAGAGCCGAGGACGCCTTAGCCAAGTGACGGCGCAGAGTCGATGATCCCGAATAGGCCGATCGAGAAAGGGAACGATGGCGGATCGGTATGCGGAACGTACGTGAATACCCAGACTACAAGAAGCCGAGGCATCACGACGCCGCGCTCGTATGTCCATGGGAGGAGCGTACGCCCTTTTCGAGAGGGAATTCCTGGGAATACATTCGTGCCGCGTCTGTGACCGGCTTTGGTTTGACGTGAACCTCTTGACACGTACTGAACTCTGTACATGATTCGGAGAAGCGTAGTCTCGGACTCCAAGTGCTGAGTGAAGCGTTTCCCGAAGCTACCGACCACGACGAAATGCGTGTGTGTAGAAATTGTCGCGAGACTCTGCTCAGGAGGAAATTACCACAGCTCAGCACGACGAATGGGTTCGTGTACCCCACCATGCCTGCATCGCTTCCTCGACGGAACGTCTCGCCTGCCGCCGCAACGGCGGCAGAAGTCTCGTTGAATCTGCGGCGAGTACATGTAGCCTTGACCTGGGATGACCAAAGAAGATCCGGACACCCGAAGAAGAAGCCGCTCATTTTGATGCGTGTCGCGCGGCCAAGCGAGGATCGGCGCATCGGCGGCGAGCTGTTTCGGAGTACCGTGCCTAGCAGCACTTAGCATTTCCTAGCTAAACTTAGCCAAACCTATTAAAACCTGGAAGAAAAGCTAGGCCGATCACCAGCTCCGCTGTTTACTCCAGCCTTGCACCACTAATGCGAGCTGCCCACGTTTTCTTTTTTTTTTTTTCGTGCACCCTCACAATATCACGAACTGCCACAATGAGCTGGAAATATTGCTCGTGCGCACTGATGACCATTGCGGTGGTGATTTGGTGGGTGATTTAAACGGCAAATGTGCACATGCAGTTGGCCTGATTTCTTCAACCGCGCTTGATCTGAACAAATGAAATCACGTATAGTCCGCGCTCATGATAGTGCACATCTCGCGAAATTTCAATTTTGTTTAGTTCGCGGACTCTCTTCCGGAATATACGGTACTCTTCTTACTAAGTTATAAAGCCAATAAATATAAATAAATGAAGTGTTAGCTTCTAAATGTTTGATGTACTGTCGTTCTCTTTAAATCCATTACTTCCTATTGTTGAAATTCATTGTTATCGTGCTACACATACCGTACCTGCGCAAATAAACGAGATTTATATTTTTTTCAATATTTCTGATTGCGGATCGTCCTTTCCGTTTTATTAGGAATCATGAGCTAAATATAACGCGCGTTTTTTATTTTGTTTATTTTCTTTAGCACTTTAGTTGGGAGTTGCGACTCTGCATTTTGCACCGTCGATCTTCTCGCGATTTAACACGCTGGTAGCGCCGCATCAATGGAGTTACGGCGTAATAGTTGCAACCATGTGGAAGATGATTCTGTTGTGCACACGCGTCCAGCGAACAGTCTTCTAAGTCACGCAGTGTATCACCGCGCAGTCCGTGAAAGCTCTGCCGTGTTTAAGGGTGGCGCGGACGTTTCTAAAGTGACTCCTGTTCAATAACGCTGGTCGTTTTACGGAAGAAAAAGCCGTTCTCACTGACAGTGACAATCACGTCAGCAGTGTCATCGAGTAAATATTGCGCATGCACCTGTCTTTGACATACGTTGTGATGGCTGTTCACCATAACGTTGAGTAAACCCCTGAGGGCATCCGCTTTTTCGCGTCGTTTCCTGTTTTCTTGCTGCATCGATTCGCGTTACGCATACCGTATATATATATATATATATATATATATATATTTCGATGAGACTCAAAGTCTCCATTCCTATTACATTCATGGTCTCATTATTTACGTCCAAATACGGTATATTTATATGCAACCTTATGCGTAAGAAATGTAGAGGCTCTCCCACGTGTACAGCAGATACGAAAAGCAGTCGCCTACACAGGAGCAAAAATATCAGGATCTAAGCTGATGTGACCTTTGCTCAAGTTCTGTGGAAGATCCGCAGCGGCAAAAATACAAAAAAGGAACCCTGGGCTAGAACGCTCACATTTCCGACGTGTCACAATGTGGATACGAAACAAAGTTTTTGAAAACATGACAGGACAACGATTCCTTTGTTGTTTGAAATAACAAAATGCTTTTTCCAAACTTTTTAAACTCGCACAACCAACGATTCAGTGATTATTATTCGCAGTGCGCCTTTGGACCACCGACTGAAGCCATGTTCTCTATATTAACTATATGCGCACATATTCTTTGTGTGCTGTCTCAGGAAAGTAGTGCGGCCGGGAAACCAAGTCCACCTCCCCAAACAAATGAAAGGAAGCTGGACGGATGGAGTGTAAGCATCTCGATGTGTGACGTACGGTATAGGCTGGGGAAATTAGAGGAACGTAGATTCCCTTCTAGTGTTTATTCATAATTTTCTGACAGTAATTCTGGACATTATTACGAGTTGCAATAATGTACGTATACGCCAGACTATGTACCTCTAGATGAATACATGGGAGTGCCTGTGTTTAACGATTACATAATTTATTGTATTCCTGTGACAGACGTACACACACCACACTACGTCTGGCCTCTTTAAATATACCTGCAAGCTATGTCATGACAGCATGTCGACCAGCGTTTGGCCTTTTACTTCACTATGGTCTGTATATATAGATTCAACTGCGCTGCAATTTTATTAAGAAAAATCAGTTGCAGGAGTCTGAGAACAGTGATTGGCTGAGTGGGTATTTAGTGGCGATATTGCCGAAAGAACCAGTCTATGTATCGCGTTCTGTAATCGGTAAGCTGCAGTGTACATCTTCCCCAAAGCTATATTTTTCGTACGCAAACCGCCGTCGTAGCACAGGGGCTATATAGCATTTCGCTGCTGAGCTCACAGCGGTGCGTTGGATGCCGACTACGGCTGCTGCATTTTGATTGGGCCGAAATGCAAGAACGTTGGTTTACTAAGATTTCGGTGCATGTTAAAGAAGCCTGCATATCAAAATTATTACTGAGTTCTCACTACGGCGTGTCTTATAATACGGTTGTGTTTTGGGTAAGTAATACAACAAAACTTTAATAATGAAGCAACTCCATCAGTAACGCTGCGTTTTAATAGCAGCGCGATGGCGTATGAAATCGTAGCTTAGCTGTGTCCCGGATGCATGCCTTTGGTTGGTGGTCTACCTTTTTCGATATCGCAAATTAGGACTTCTTCCGCTTGCAAAACTACGTGCGGCAATTTCATGGGAATCTTATCTCGTGCTCAGCGATCACCTTCAGCTGGCTTTGGGCCATGAAACTGATTTTTGGGGCGTGTCGCGGCACCTGTTACACATGATTTACTTGCTCCATCTACTACCACTCATCACCACCATTATAATCATCATGCAGAACGAAGCCACCCCTTGCCCCCGCTCCCTAGTGGTCTCTCATGGCCCATATCATGCGCTAGCTTATTCCATGTTACGTCTGCGTGTAATCGAATTTCATCATACCACCTAATTTCCTGGCTTCGATGACTGCGCTTACCTTCCCTTGGCACCAATTCTATAACTCTAATACAGCACAGAATATCTGCCCCACATATTTTCCTCTTACTGTCCACTAAAATATCGGCTACCCCCTTTGCTCTGTAATCCCCAGCGCAGTCTTTCGCTCAACGTTACGCCTAACACTTATCGCTTCATCACTCGCAGCCTGGTCCCTAACTTTTCAGGCGTTTCTTTTTTTTTTTGTTAACCTCCTAGTTTCTGCCTCATGTGTTATTACAAGTAGAATGTAACGACTGCACTTTTTTAACAGCGACGCTGTTTAAGCCAGCTGGAAATGGCCGCGTTTCACGAAAAGCCAGCCGCGCCGTATCCATGGCAACCAGCGACGCCGCAGCTCCCTGCTACTGCGTTGCCTAGCAACCACCTCGCGCAGGGTCGCGCGCTATGCTCGGGCAACGCCACCTAGACTAGGAGACTAGGTGGCGTTGGCTCGGGAGAGATAATAGAAAATGACAGCGAGAGGGAGTGCGCGCGTCGCGCGCTATTCTCGGGAGAGAGAAAGAGAAAGTGAGAGCGCGCGCGTCGCGCGTTATGTTCGGGGGAGAGAAAGAGAAAGTGAGAGCCAGAGTGCGCGCGTCGCGCGCTATGCTCGGGAGAGAGAAAGACTAAATAAGAGCGAGAGAGAGATAGAGAAACAAATTGTAGCAGTACCAACGAGGCAACGCGCTGAGGTGCTGCCGACGTCAACCGCGCTTCTCCGTTTCCCCGCATTAGCGCCGAACGCTCGCGGTGTACGTGACTGCAGCAGGCGCCAATGGCGGCGGCTCGGCCGAGCTCTCACCAGCTGCGCGCTACCACGCGTCCGCCATGACGTCATCCCGGCGTTTCGTCCGCTGCGCGCCGCCCGTATACTGTGCTAGCTTTCGCCCAATTCCCCCTACGTGTGCTCGGACTCCAAGTGCTTCGCGAGGCGTTCCCCGATGCCACGGACCACGAAGAAATGCTTATACACTTCATGTAGCCTTCACCTGCTAGGAACCGATCAGCTCCGCTGTGTCTTTAGCCTTGCACCACTAGTGCAAGCTACCCCGATTTTTTTCAAGGATATATCTTAGCTACCGGTCATGATTTGGTAATGCCTGCCGTATGACTTGGGACTTTCAAGGCCGGTTTTCACGTGGCTAAACCAACAAACAAATGACGGAATTTTTTTGTGTAATAATTCTCTGTGGGAAGCAATATTTATGTAAAACTACATGTCACATACCTGCACCACACAACAATTATGCACTGTGTCACTGTGCAAGACTATTAGCGTGCTTACATTTCATCTTCGTGATATGCATAATCATAAGTGCGCAGCGCGCAGGATAAACTTGGGCGAGCCAAGTGTACAAGGACAAGCACGGACTACCAAGTGAAGTTTTATTATCAATGCGCCGAAGTTATTGACCCTTTTCGCAACGATCCCGTGGGCGCTGCCATGTTTTATCACGTGGTGGCGCGTCAATTGCTTGCCTCAGCTGCCTCCGTTGCATCCGTCTTTACAATGGATGCGCATGACGCAAGGTGCGGCTCAGGAAACCTGTTTCTGGATATGTCGTAGACGCTGACTGGGTGTTCGACACAAAGCTTTGGCCACAGCTTCAGAGGACATGTCAAAGCGCTTTAGAAGTTCATTAAGCTTTGTCCAAACGGCGCGAGGAGCCTATATGGTGCTTGTTCTAAAAATAAGGCAAAAAATGTATTCCAAGCTTTCCACTTAGGAATTCAATCAGGATCAGTGTGTTTTTCTCTGCGTTCATTATTTCGAAAGTACTTAGAAGTAGCAGTTTGTTACGTTTATGACTCAGTGAAGTTAGTCGGAGTGGTCACTACCTGTTTATTTTCTGCCAATCGCTCGCGGGTGTGCTGAGTTGCAATGGATTTGTTCTTGCTGCACAAAAGACTTGGAGCGTAGCTGTACTATTCTTTGTAATATCTTGTAGCAAATATGTAGTATCACTAGTAACTCGGTTACTCCTGTGGACCGTCACGAAACATTCAACTTGAGCCATTCGTGTGCTGGCGGTGTAGTCGCTGTTACCCATGCTTTGGCGCTCATTGATTCAAGTGTGCGCCCATTGACATATTCTTAATACATTGGCGGTAGATAGTGCGTAAGTTTGCGTGCAAGTAGGGGTAGATAGGTGTAGATAACGTACGCGAAACTTGTTATGCCAGGAAGCAGCGCTACTCCCTGTTTCATTGTTTGACAAGCGATACTCACTCTTGCCGATGTTCCGGGGTTGACGTCTTTTCTGTGGAGGTTAGCGATCCAGAACTGGCAGGACTTTTTGTGAATTTTTTTTAAATTCGAATTTTTTTTCCATGATGAAAGTCGTAAATTGAGAATGGCCGGCAACAGAGGCTTTCCGTATACGTAGCAACGCTCCGTGAACTTGGTAACACATTCATTCCATTCCTGAATATGCCAGTCACTATTTTTGCAGCCAACTACTGCAGACGTGTTCAATCCACAGCTCATTATTTTGCCGCATGAATGGAGAGCAGTGCGCGAGCGAAAACCCAGTTGCATTTCTGACAGCTGATCCCACGGAAACAGTGCAGAAGCAGCAATGGTTTCGTATTCGTGCGCTTCTGCTGAGGAAACGTATGGCGCGCCACCGAAAGCGCGATCTTGTTCTTCGAGAACTAACTGCTGCGCGAAAAGGGTCAATACAAGGAAGTGAACGAACTATCGAAAAAACAATAACTAGTGAAGACGGAAGCAAGAAAAAACAATCAAGGTGTACGTGTACCAAAATAATGAACAAAGGAAAAAGCTACAGATGCAGAAAGCGATGTAAAGTAGCTAGAGCACTGCACGGGCTCGGGCTTACCCGAAAGTTTTTTAGGGGCGAAGGTCCTTAGGGTGTGGGTCTGTCCCTCCTATGTAGTATGTAGTAGTAGTAGGTAGCCACGTCTACTTTTATGAAAAAAAAATCCGAAAGTTGTGTCCGTAGCGCGGAATCTAACCAGGGACCCCGCGCTTCCGAACGCGCGGCGCTAACCACTACGCCACGAAGCGCACATGGACACACGCACCACGATGACAAATGCCCAACATTAACGAAAGACCGCGTTTCTAACGCGTTTGTGCTAGCGCGTTACGACCCGTGTAAGAAGCTGGTGTAAGGCGCTGTGGCCTCTCCGCCTTACCCCCGTATTCATAAACGCTCCTCGACTTGAACTTGACTTGCCACCGCCTTGGGCAGCGCGTTCGAAACGCGTTGAAGGCGGTGGCAAGTCAAGTTCAAGTCGAGGAGCGTTTATGTGTACGGGGGTTATACTCTCTCAGCAGTCATGTGATGGCGTCGGCAAACGCGGTGCACGTTCCAGCATGTGTAAACGGCTGCGTAAGACGCTGTGGCCTCTCCCCCTTACTAGAGAGTACTGCACGTTTCTAAGGCGTTTGTGCTAGCGTCCCCTTAAGCGGGTGATGGTGCAATTATAATGAAGGGCGCAGTTATAAAATAGGAATGACGTCACATATGGCGCGTGTCATTGGTGGAAGTCAATCGTTCGATTTAGTGCGGCGAGACTGGGCGAATTACACGGAATATTCACGGTTTACAGATGATTACCTCCGGAGCTTCGCCCACTCATCATCATTCACCCCGTGGATATGCGGTGTTTTTCACGGGCTCGGGCCGGGCTCGCGCACAGCATGTGCTTTTTGTCCTGAGCCCGGGCCGGGCTCGGGTTTTTTGACGCGGGCCCGGGCGCGTATTTCCAATTGCTAGTAGGTACAGCGTTTGAACGCAGGCGCCACGCTGCGCCGCTCGCGCGTACCATGTTTGTAGCCGCCGCCGTTGGAACGGAGGAGGCGTTGACGGAGAAAACGCTGGGCTGGTGGTGACTAGCCTGCTGTTGGGATCGGTGGTATTATAAACGCATCACTGTTTTGATGATCCAAATATAATCTCACTATCAGGGAGGGAGCAGTCTACCTGACTGGAGCAGTATTTTTTTATTTGGGGTGTTGCTACGCTGCGCTCCGCAACGCCCCAACGACCGCCGCTTCGCGTCGGCGCCCGGTACCACGGCTGCCGCCGTGGCACCGGGGTTCAAACGACCACGCTGGCATACAGAGAGGAAAAAAAGAAAAAGAAAAACGTGATATTAAGAAAAAAAATTCTAGCCCGGGCGGGATTCGAACCAGCGAACGCATGATCCCGAAGCGAGCGCCGTAGCCACTCAGCCATACACGCCACTTTTCTTTTAACATGGTATTTATTACAATGAATGAAATGTTGTATTTACAGGAACTATTTACAATAATATGAGCACTAGGTGGACATAACTAATCAAACGTCAACGAGCAGTCCATATGAAGATAACGTCACACACAGCAACACCGTCCTTCACAGCAAAAATTTGTAAGGGGAAGTTAAACACCTAATCAAAAGTGGATACCAAGCCGGCTGACATTCTTCTTGGTCGTAAATGTCCTTTAAGTGTATGATCATCTGAACGAAATGTGATCTCGAGGAAATTGTTTTTTCTGCATTTCGGTCTTGCATGCGAGATTTCCATAGGCTATGAAGGCCTATCAGTAAAAACATATCGAATGGAACATCTTCATACGGCGCAACAAGATATCGGATACTGTGAGAATTTAGATCAAAGTATTTTTGCAAATTTCTATGGATAACATCCCAAAATAAGATGGCATCTTTACAAACAATAAAACAGTGTTCAATGGTTTCAGGCACGTCACATAGGCGACAGTTAACAGACGAAACGAAAATATTCTTTTTATGCAGCCATGTTTTAACGGGTAATGTTTCGGTGTGTAATTTATTAAAAAAAAGTTTTTGTAGAAGGGGGAACTGGCATTTTGCGCACTCTCGCAAGCACATCATGTCCAGGTAATGTCATGTATACGGATCGATAAAACGGCGGAGGGAACAACATCGATATTAAATCTTTGTAAAGATTTTTTCGTGACACAGTAAACAAATAATCTTTAGAAAATCGAACAGTCAGAAAAGAAATAGAAAAATAAACCTCACGCATAAACCCCCATAAACAAGGTCTAGAAATTAAATCTGAGGACACCACCAATTCTGGCAGGACATGAACCAGGTTAACCTGCATGAAAGCTCGTAATACTGGATGAGCGCTATCCCGAAAAAAGAAAAAGCGCGACACTAACTGTCGCACATATAAATGCACCAAGCCTAACCCTCCAGCACTCACTGGTCGAAAAATGTTGTCGCGTCTCATACGTTCAAAACTGGAAGACCATATAAACGTTGAAAAAATCCTATGAAAACGTTGAATGTAAAGCCTTGCGCAGTGAAGAACCTGAAAGACATAGAAAACTTTAGTTGCCAAAAACATGTTGCAGGCTTCTGCTCTTCCAAATATTGATAGACGGTGCGGGACAAAGGTATTTGTGTAGCGCTGGAGGGCTGGAACGCGCTCTCTCCAGTAGTGTGCACTGAACTTGTAGGCATGCAGTGGAACTCCTAGATATTTAGCTGGCACGCAGGACCACTCAATGCCAGCATAATGTGATGGTGTAATAGCCCAATATCCAAACCATAGCCCTGAGCTCTTAGTGTTATTCATCCGTGCACCGGAAACAGAACCAAACTCTTCTATGATAGAGTTTTATCGATGCTGGGCTTGTCCTTGCAGAAAAATGCAATATCATCAGCGTATGCTAAAACTTTTAAATCATTACCAAAAACATTAAAACCACGAACACTGCTGCAGTTCAAAATGCTCAAACAGAGTGGTTCTAAGTAAAGGGCAAAGAGGAGTGGGGACATAGGGCATCCTTGTTTCACTGAAGAACGGATGTGGACGGGATTAGAGAGGTTACCATTGACAACAAAGCGGGTTGTACAATGACTATAACATAGTCGAACGCCATTAAGCACTGTGGATCCTACATTGGCGTGTTCTAGAAGAGAAAATAAAAACGAATGCCGGACCCGATCAAATGCCTTTGCGAGGTCAATCTGGAGCATTGCAAGTTGATCATAAGAAGTCGAACTGCACTCAAGAACTGTGCGAGCGACGTGTATGTTAGTTTGTATAGAACGGCCTTTGATACCACATGTTTGATGAGGGCCAATAAGAATTGAAATCGCTACCTGCAACCGATTGGACAAAATTTTAGCAAAAATTTTGTAGTCCACGTTTGACAATGTAATCGGTCTATAACCATCAACCGAACGTAATTTTTCTCTGTCAGTACTTTTAGGTATTAAGACTATGTGGCTTTTTGTGAAAGACTGTGGTAATTCCTCTAGCTCAAAACTTGTTAAAAATATATTCAGTAGAACAGGCGTAAGAATTGACTTAAAGGTTTTACAAGATTCACCCGAAATGCCATCGGGACCGGGAGTTTTTGACATGGGTAACTGATCAATGGCAACCTCTACCTCTTGTTTAGTAAAGGGACCGCTAATGACTGTACAAGTCTTCATCAGTTAGAGGAGTTATTAAAGACGCAAAGTATTGTAGAAGCTCGGTGTTCTGGTCTCCAGAAGCACCACTGAAGAGCACCGAATAGAAGTCTTCGAATTCAGACACAATATCACTCGTGTCAGTTACTAATGCGTCTTTCGAATACATGTCGTTAATAACTTTCGTAGAAGCCTGGCGGCGTTCATCAATCAAAGCCTGACGTGTCGGCTTCTCAGAAAGTAAGGCGTGGTTATTACGTGACCGAACACGGCCGCCTCTATGGCGCACTGCGTCAAACTTTTGCAAGTCACATTTCACATTTGCAATGTCATCAGCGTACGTTCCAGGAGATTCGCATTCAAGCTCATAAAGGCTATAAAGAATTTAAGACAATTTCTTCTCTTCATACTTTTTGTTAAACGACTTAATAGAACCAAGTTCAACGGCGACTGATCTGATTTCTTGCTTAAAAAGCTCCCATGCAGCGAATATTGGCAAATCAAGAGAGAAGCAATTTTTCAGTGCTAAGCATACCTGATCAGTAAACATTTTATCACCAATTATAGATGAATTTAACTTCCAGAGTGCCCACTGAGGCCGGAAACTAGCACGAGTGTCTCCGCCTAGTCGCGTAATTACCATACAGTGGTCGGAGAACGAAATAGGGTGTATTTTGCATTGGAGACTTCTAGAAATCAACGATGTCGAAACATATATACGATCGAGTCTGGAATGTGAACTTCCTTGAGTGTATGTATATGAACAAGATATTTGCCCCGATGCCCCTATATCTATGAGGCCCGCATTTTCAGTGATGCGAAATAGCACTTCACTACTTTTGTCCTTATGGGTGTTACGTAATGAACGGTCACTCACGTCGCACACGCAGTTGAAGTCTCCTAAGAGAACAACAGTACGGTCACAATCCAATAAAGGAGCTAGATTTTCAAATAAGGCAATTCGTTTTGCGGAATCATTAAACGCATAAACGTTAACGATGCGCCATGGTACGCTACGCAACAAAATATCACAACATATCCAGCGCCCTTCAGAGTCTACATTATAAGTGAATGCGGTGTACGGAAGGGTCTTCCTCAAAAACAAAAAGCAACCTGCCGATAACCCAACTGCATGAGACACACAAACATTGTACTCGGACAAAAAGGGCTCTATTGCCCTTACAGTGTCTTCATCACTTTCGATCTTTGTCTCCTGAATGGCGACAAAGTCGAGTCGTTTGCTGGATAAGAGTCGGCGTAGCTGCAACTGCTTCTGTCGGGACCGAAGCCCTCGTACATTAAGTGTTGCGAAAGATAGTTGCTGCGAGAGCGCCATGTTGCCTACACACCGTTTCTTGTCAATGCTGCGTGAGATCAGGCGCGGAGGACGAAGGAGATTCCTCTCCTCCGCCAACACCAGGCCTTCTAGATCTTGACCGTCGGTGCCTCTCTTTATGTTTGGGTGAACGTCGGCGACGCAGTTGTCTGGAAGCATTACGCGTGCTGTTCTCCTCACTCGACACAGAGGTTGTCGAGGCACGGCGCTTCAGCAAAGTGTTGTTGGAGAGTGTGTTCTCCATAGGGGTTGGACACTGGTTCGGTGGCTGAGCAGTGGTGGTTTCTGCAACTGGAATATCTTCTTTTGCGAGTTCGCCGCTAACTGCTTCAACGGTCTCTGGCTCTTGACTCTTCTTTGTTGCCTCTTCCACAGGCTCAGACTGTGCCGTTGTGATCTCATGCAGTCTCGCAAGCTTCTGCGCTGACCGGTGGTGGAACTTCGCTGGTGTCAGCTGGCAGATCTCCCGTTGCATATAGGACCTCTGTGACATCCATGATGTGTTCTTGCAGTGCGTCATCTGAAGGCCTTGTGCGATGTCGCAGCTTGTCAGCATACGTTACTACACAGTCTGCAGTCGTATGCCCAAAGCGTCGGCAATCGTGGCAACCAACTTTGTGGCAGCGAAGGCACAGTGGTAGTCTTCCAGGGATGAGTAAAAGACTTTGTATTCCGCAGACTGTCCGTAAGTGTGGGATATCGGCGACACTGACACCATCAGCAAGTCACAGAACATCTCGATTGAGAGTTCGCATTTCTTCCATATCTGATACTTCCAGCTTTCCTTGGATATTGACAGCACTTTTCCGAAAGTCTGTAGTGCCTCGCGTATGTAAGCATCCTCTAAATGTTCAGGAAGCCATAGCATCTAAATCTTTACCTCCGCTGGCTCCGGATCAATCACAACACATCTCTTAGACTTAACCAGAAATTCACCGCAGGTCACTAATCTGGCTTTCGCAGACGGCGATTTGCACGTCACCATCCAGACGTGGGACATCTGGAATTGTCCTATTGAGATTATTTCTCTCAAGTCTATAATCTTCCGGAGAGCGTCTCTGAAGTCTTGAGCACGATATGGGCGTCCGGTTAGGTCAGCATGTAGAAAAACGGAATCGGTGACGAGCTTACCAGTTGGGAGACGAGGCAGGACGATACGGTAGTCATTACTGCTGGCTTGAGCCTGGGCAGCACCTCGGCCAGTGGCCGATTGATCCTTTTGAGCGGAGGACATCAAAGCGCGACCGTTCGGAACGCCGTCTTCTTCTACCGTGGCTGTGCCATACAGCCACGCTTTCAAGGGTTGCATTCATGCGAACCATATGATTGCGTTCGAGCGCCCTCGGCGAAAGAAACCACCTAGAAACGCGGTACGCGCGAGCGGCGCAGCGTGGCGCCAGCGGTCAAACGCTGTACCTACTAGCAATTGGAGTGTTGCCGCCGGCGACTGCGGCTGCGCAGAGGACTTTCAACATGGCTCTGAGGCGGAAGAAAACAAAATATAAAGAAGTGAAAAGCGCGCGCTATCATCGTCCAATCGGAGATACAGGAGAGAGAGAAGCGGCGTTTATCAAAGGATGGCTGTACTTTTCTTATATAGACGGTTTCATCCAGCGCCACCGCGCTCTGGCAACGCTGTGCGCCGGCATCCGGCGCCCCTAGAAAACTTCCGGTAGCCGTTCCTTTTGATCGTTTTTGCTAATATTTGTTCGCTCGCGCGCTCGTCCTGCGCATATTTTGTGCTATTTTTTGGGTATATCCATAGAAGTGCGACTTGTGGCATTCAGTGTGTTGCGTGACGGCGAGTATATAGATCTTGGAGCATCGACTGTTTTCATTACATTTACTCCTCAATGGTGTTTTTCAAATCTGGGAGCCTACCAAGAGCTCCCAGATTTGCTCTGCTCACTTCATCCAAGGTACGTTACTAGGTGGAGTAGCCGGACTGCTATAATGCTGAATAATAAAAGTGCTACTGCACGATTGTTCTGGCCGTATGTCGTGTAACTCACCCGAGAGCAGCTCGAGTCTCGCCCCGAGTTACACGACGTACGGCCCCAAGCGTCAGATACAATTGTACCCACCGAATGTCATATCAGACGCCCAATCATACTGTGTCTCTCCTACTTCACGGCAGCAAGTTCAGGGTGCGTTTATTACACGGGAGAAAAAAATCGAAATTTTGACGACGAAAGTTGGGGGTGCGTTCATTATGCGAGGGCGTCCATTACACAAGTAAATACGGTATTTCACTTATTCAATCTGAAGGGCATAAATTCTCTTACACAATGTAGCATAGTAGCAGATAAAACAAAGCACAGAAAAATGAGAGCGTAGTAGCAGATAAAACAAAGCACAGAAAAATCAGAGTAGCGGAATAAAAAGTAACACGGGCCACATGGTATGTGGGTTTACATTCTTAAAGTAGTTGCCAGTGCTCTAGAAAACGCTTTTAACCATAGCATGAAACTGGATAGTTTAGGAGTTTGTTGCATTGGCTTGTAGCACAAGAAAAAAAGAAATGTTAGTGCAATGAGGCAATTCGACAACAGGTACACTAGACTTGCTGTAAATGTGGTTTTCATTACATATCCAATTGCAATGCAGTTTTCAAACTCTCTTATTTAGAAAAGAAAACTGTAGATTAAAATGTGGTAAATACAATATATGCAGAACATCATTGCACCCCTTTTCCTGTGCTGTGTCCCACTTGTTTGAACTGCTATTTATCATTCACGATGTACCAACTCGTCCAACAAAAGGATTTATTCACAAGTTCTCTGCATTGTCTCTTTCTATAGAAAGCTGCTACAATTTGCATTTTATATCAGCAATAGATTTTATTAACTTAACGACTTACTCGGGCTTCATGAATGTATCTCTACGGAGAGCTGTTGGAAATCACCGATCCAGCAAGCTACTATGGTGGGTCAGTGCCTATGGCGTTATGGTGCTGAGCTCGAGGACAAAGATTTCATTCTGGCAGTCATGGTCACATTTCGATGAGGCCTCATTGCAAGAACACTAGCGTACGCTTAGATTAGATGCATGTTAAAGAGACTAAGGTCCAGTCCAAATATGTCATTAGAAACTATACAACATGGAACAAATTATTTCCATGAACTCTTTAGTGTGTACGATGCAAAGTTCCGTCACATATAACCCACAGAATGTTTCATGAAACAGAACAGAACTTCCACATGTTACATAGCCTTATAATTAAAAATAAAAGGGCATTACAAACCAAGGTGGCAGCCACAGCCTCATCCCGCACGGCTGCCTCTGCTGCCTCCAAATCTTCAATATTGTTGGGAGGTAGCCGAGGAAGAACTGGAGGCACCGTCGACAAGGCAGGCTGAGACACTGCACGGGTCCTGTCGAGAGGCTCAGTTTCATCCAGCCTCTGAGACATGACCCGTACCTCATGCCTCAGCTGCTGCAGCTCATGCAGGACGTCCCTGTTCTGCTGCCACACCTCCAGCTGCACCCGCAGCAGCACCGCTGAAACAGCAAAAGTATTTAGTTCATAGCAGAAGCGGTACATTTATAGCATATTTGGTTGTTTCAGAGCACTCTGGTAAATGTAAAGTATCAGGATTTGTACAGGTCCCGGTGACAAAAATTTATAGGTATTTAAAGACTTTCAAGGGTGCTTCCAGCAAATAGAAGAAGAGGTGGAATCATTGTATTGTGTCTAATGGGGAGTACTTTGAAGGTGACCACAATATGTCCGAAAGTTAGCGAAATTATTTCTTTAAAACATATATCAAGAACTTTTGAGACAGACCTTGTGCATACTCGCGTCATCATTTATGATTAAGCATCTCAAGATTGGAAAAAATCTGCCTGCAGAAACTTTGCACCATACCTGTGGCACTTATGATAGCCATTGAACATGTTCTCTTCATAAATTAAATGATGCGAGAGAGACTTTTCAAATAATGTAGCAAGTTGAAAGCCTAGAGCTTTTTTTGCAGAATGATACAGATAACATTTCTGTCATACGTTTAGGTGTCAAGAATGAACTGCAGAATGAAAGCAACCTCGAAGTTATTCGACTTTTATGGGCTGTGTAAAAATGTAAAGAGACTCGCACATCATCTCCTCAGAACCTTCCCTTTGTGGTGGCTCCAAAGGAAATGTGCCGGTGGCGCTTTCCCCAGCTGGTACCTTTGCAAGGCGTGGTGAAGCTAGGGCACAGTAGCAGCAATCCACAATTAGTGCCAGGATCCAATTAGCCCGATCAATTAGCCCGATCAAAACTTTTATGGCAAGACCCGGGCCCGGCCCGGGCCCGGAAATCATCTTCGGTACCCGCCCGGCCCGGCCCGCCACCCCTTTACCTTAAGCACGAGCCAGGCCCGAGCCCGACTCGAAACCGGCCCGAACCCAGCTCGAGATCGAAAAATACATGTTTTTCAGAGTTGAGATGCCCGAGAATGACTCGCAGAAAGCCCGAGCACGGCCCGGGCCCGCGTCAGAAAAAAACCCGAGCCCGACCCGGGCCCGGGTCAAAAAGCACACGCCGTGCCCGAGCCCAGCCCGAGCCCGTGAAAAAACTCCTCTACCCGGGCCGGGCCCGGGCTTTCGGGTAAGCCCGAGCCCGTGCAGTGCTCTACGTCGCAGTCACCGTGAGGGTGGCGTAAAAAGCTTCGCTTTCCAACCACCTTCACAGGGTGGATTGGCGAGCAATTTTTTAAGTTCTGTAGAGTGATCTGGTGGTAGAGACGAGGGAGTTATAAAAACAGGGGACTCGGTTAGGGTAGGCTGTCAACCTAATGTACAATAGAACCCAAAAGGCGTACAAAGGAGTTTGTGTTTTTGGGTATTCTCCTTCTAAAACACACTAATAAATTCATCTTTCAAACTTGCTCGTGACTAAGTATCACAGCTCAGTCTACGATGGGCCATTCTTCAGATCATGGAAACTCTCTAATCTTGCGAACATTTCAAACTTGAACTTGCTTTCCTGGAAGAGTTCTAGCACATAGCCTCTTTGATAATTACTTTTTAAGGAGCCCTGGAATGCCCTTTTCCATGATTTCAGAAACACATTCTGCTGTTGAGTGTAGCGTTTTACCAAGGAATACAATTTTAGAAAAATGTTTGAAAAGGCCTCATAAACGAAGGCATTCGGAGCATAATATTTACTTTCCTTATTACCCCTCAACTCATTGGTTCCCTTAAGCCGGGGCAGTGCCAGTAGCAATGACAGGCCTATGACACCTCACCTTTATTTTTTCGAAGGAAACTTATAGTAACCTTTCAAGATGGGTATCAGACAAAACTTTCAAGAATGATAAAGGAGTGGCGATGCATTGGCAAATGTTGATTACCCACTTGCTAATTCTCTCTAATAAATCTGACAGGGTAGGAGCACAAATAATTTGTCAAAAGCAATTGACCACATAATGCCTAGTGGAAGCTGGCCAGCTTTAAAAAAATGGTGAGGAGCAGCCCTCTGAAAAGCTATCTTTACAGACTGCATATTAGCTCCTCCCGCTACATGGAGGTCATTGAGGTGTGCTGCGGCGTAAGTAGACCGACATGAAGAGAGACTCGATGACCACGAGATGGCGTGTGTGAAACGGTGGTGTTGATGAGAAGCGCGTCCCGTGGGCAGCGCATGCGAAGGGACACACCTGTAGCGCTGCACTGCCGATCCATGCAGCATTGTATGTGTAGCGTGCGTTGGAAACTGTGGCCCGACTATTAGTAACTGAATGAACAAGCGTGGTGTGAGCGCGCACAAACAAACATGAATAGATCACACTGAATGACTTCAGACAACGACTGTCAAAACGCTAGCAGCAAGCGCGTACTCCGCAGCGGGCGAAGGTACGTGCGGTCTACCGCTTCAACGGAAACTGAGCAGCGAATGCACAGCGCATACAAAGGTCAGAGCCGTGTGGAGATAAGAGACGGTGCGGGCGAGCGACGAGCGCGGTTGTTGGCAGAGTAGAAGAGCGCCCTCCCCCCGCTCCCTCTGGCGCTGGCTTCCCGCTTCCTTGCTTGCGCGTCGGAGATTGAATGCATTCGCTCTCCATGATAGCGCACGTCCCTGCACGCTACCGCCGGGGCATACGGCGCGCGGCGAAGATTTTATCTATACGGAACCTCACGGCGACGACGACGTCGACGGCGATGCCGAGGGCAGAAATCCGGTTGAAGTGTCCATATAATTGCTATCGCAATAAAACGTACATAAGTCGCACCGGTGTATAAGACGTACCTGTTCGTTTGGTAGGCGATTAAAAAAATTACAGCGACGTTTCACTCCGTGAACGCGGATCACGCGCAAGCGTATGGGTGCCATATATTTCCACCCCAGGCGCATTTCTGCCGTGGTTGCCGCGATGTTCCGTATAACGTCCAAGGGCGATAACATCGTCCCCGCGCGCCGTATGCTGTATGTGCGAGTGAAAGCGTCCGACGGTGAGCTTAATCGCCCACGAGGGAGGAAAGCGGGAAGGTAGCGCGGGAGGGACTGGGGGCGGGGGGGGGGTGTGCGGCTTGTCCTCTGGTAGAAACTGCGTAGTTTGCGCAGCGGCGCGCGCCGTCTCTTGACGGCGATCTGCAGGGGGCGCTGCGAGCGCGCGACGGAGTTCAGTCGATTTCCGGCTGGAGCCACTGATAAATTCTCTCTACCACAACAAGACCGACGTCAATCGACGCAGCAAAGCATCTGAACCACGAGGATACTTAATTTCACCAGGTGGGCCCACTTTTGAAGATTTTATGGCCGAAGTGCACCCGATCACGGGGGAGACGCCATTACGGCGTTACGCCTCACGGCGTCGAACACCGACGCCCGGCGGGGTTGAACCGGTCTCCCGAGACAAAATGGCCGCCCCCACGTCATTTCAGAGGGGTTACGATCCCGACGGCATGGCCTGGACGACGGTTACAACATCGGAAGCCCAAAATTCCGCTGTTCCGAAATTTCGGCACGAATCCCTCAATGAAGCGGTCGCGCGCCGCTCGCTTGTTCAATCCAAGGCCACCATGACATCCGGCCCACCAGCCTTCAAAAGGCAGCCTCCTGCCTCGCGCGCTGCAGGAAGCAAAGGCAAGGCCCTTACTAACTGGAAGCCTTGCCCTTTCCCAAAACCGGGCCCGGACGACTTCGTGGTCGTGCTTAAGCCACGCGAACATATGTGGCGGCACCAAGCATTTTCGGAAAACCGCTACGGCGCCGCTTTTACAGCCTACCTTGGGCCCGAGGTGGCAAGGTCGGTTACGGTTATGCCGTCCCGCGAACAAAACCTCATCGTGATCCACACCCAGAACCCTGCGGCGGCAGATCGGCTCCTAGGGGAGTTCTCAATAAACACCGAGAGTGAGGCGATTCCGCTCTACGGATACCTTCGACAAGACGGAGGCGATGTCTGCCACGGCGTCATCGCCGTCAGCAACACGGACAGCAACACGGAAACTGAATCGCTTCGGCAGCAGGTGCAATGGGGAGCAGGCACCATCGTCGAGGTGAGGAAATTCGGCTCCTCAAACAGGAGGGAGAAAGCACGTTTTGTGCACTATGAGAACATGCTCATCACAGTGCAAAACTACTAACGGACGATCCCGGCCTCCGGCCTGTGTGGGGCCGTCGGCCATAGAGCGGATGCCTGTCCCAATACGCAGCGGAGCACATGCGAACTTTGCGGGCAACAAGCCCCGCTTGTGGAGGCGGTGCGGGCCCCTCACGAGTGTGTTACGCGGTGCTCGGTTTGCGGCGGTGGACACGCCACGAATTCGCGGGAGTGTGCGGCAAAATTCCGCACACACAAGACGGCCGCCCCAAAGGGTGGGATAAATAATAAAATCGCGGCCAAGAAGAATAGCCGTCATCTTGGCCCTCCCGGCAAGTCACCGAGTCGGTATGACAGCAACACCGAGAAGCGCCATCTACCGGAGGAGCCGGCAAACGAATGCCGATGCAGCCGCCACCACATGGCGACACTGGAAAACTGTCGACGGCCCCACCACGCGGCGAACAGAGGGCCCAACTGCCTCCTCCTCCCCTTCCTCCTCCCCCCTGCGGCACGCAGTGCCGAGCAAACCAAAATAGCAGCTCTCGAGGGCCAAATTGAGATGCTGCTCAAGAAAATTGCGCTCCTACTAGAATCGCAATCAAAACAGCTTACCACTCCCCCCTCTCTCTCTTCACCCTAGGCTATGGAGAGTGAGCCCGCGGCACCGAAGGCAGCACTGAGCGCGGAAGCTGCACTTGAGGCCCGTCTAGAGGCCCGCATGGACGCCCGTTTCAATGCCCTAGAAACTCAAATTTCCGCTGCTATCACCTCCGCGATCGCCAAAATGACCGAAACAATACCCACAATCGTCGCACAGCACATCGCACAATCCTCGCGTGGCGTCCGACGAACCGGCGGTCTTATCAAAGACGTGTCTGGCCGCTATCCCAAAACGTCGCGTCGCGTCACTCAAACTGAACTAGACGACGAGGACAGATGCTCGCTTTCCGGAATTGAGAATGCCCCTCCCCGCGAGTGCTGGCTCCGGAGCTGCGTCCCCACAACCGCTCTTTCACTCCAATGACCGTGGCGGGCAGGCCTCAAATTAGACGCTCTCCCCGTATCAATTCGTCCACCCCCGCAACCAGCAGTCGCATGCTAGGCACAGTCGGGTCCTTTACGGCTCTGCAATTTTTTCTTCTTTCGTGCACTTCAACTCATGGATACAGCGTTTTTTGAGCCTACGACACCCGACGAGGTTAACTCTGCTCTTATTTCCTTAAAGAAGAGTAAGGCACGTGACATTGATGATCTCCAGATTAAACCAATTAAATTTGCAATAGACTTGTTAGTGCCCGCTTTTACCCACGTATTCAACGTTTGCTTGTCTACTGGCGTTTTCCCTACAAAAATAAACCAGGCAAAGGTTACTGCTGTGTTTAAATCAGGGGACAAAAATGATATGTCAAATTATCGGCCGGTGTCAATGCTTCCTGTCATATCAAAAGGCTTAGAGAAGGTTAACTGTAAAAGGGTTGTGTCGTTTTGTGAAATATGTCAATTATTATCGCCGCATCAAATTGGGTTTCGTAGGGGCCGATCGACTGAATTAGCTCTATTAATGCAGAAGGATTTTCTCTTGAACGGCTATGAAGAAAAAAAAATTACATTAGGCTTATTTATCGATTTTTCTAAAGCCTTTGACAGGATCAATCATATTACTCTACTAAAAAAAACTCGAACATTATGGATTCCGAGGATTACCCCTGGACATTCTAAGGTCCTACTTAACCCATAGGAAACAATGCGTTTGCATCTTGGGAGAATACTCAGGCTCCCTGAATTTAGAAGCTGGTGTTCCCCAAGGGAGCACATTAGGGCCTATACTTTTCAACATGTATTTAAATGATTTAACAAACATCATTAACTTACCACACTATATAATATACGCAGATGATAGCAGTCTTTTCTTCCAATCATGTAACGGTAATAACTTTTCACAACTAGCAAACACTGTTCTTGATTGACTATATTGGTGGAGTAAAGCTAATTCTTTACAGATTAACTCTAAAAAAACAAAAGCTGTTCTTTTTGCACCCGCACAAAGACATGTAAATCGTAATCTAAACATATTCTATCGACCTGAACGAATTGACGTCACCGCGGACGTGACAACACTGGGAGTGATGTTTGATCAGCATTTAGGGTGTGTAGCAACGGAACCTATCTGGCTGCCATCGCCGCTTATCACGACAAAGCTAGTCACACGTGAGCACAAGCAGTGCTCACTTCCCCCTCTCCCCTCCTGGCTATAAAAGCCCGTTTCTACGATCAATAAACGCGTCTTTTCTTATGCTTGCACGGGACTCGTCTCATTCGAGCGCGCGCTGGGTGGGACCTTACGATGTAACAGGGTGGGACAAACACGTAGAACGCGTGGCAACAAGTGTAGCAAAAGCATGCGGTGCGCTTTGTAGGCTTCGAGATGTTCTTCCGTTGAAACTACGGCTATTGCTGTATAACAATATTTATTTCTCATGCAAATCACGAGGTCGCGGGATCGAATCCCGGCCCCGGCGGTCGCATTTCGATGGGGGCGAAATGCGAAAACACCCGTGTACTTAGATTTAGGTGCACGTTAAAGAACCCCAGGAGGTCGAAATTTCCGCAGTCCCCCACTACGGCGTGCCTCATAATCAGATCGTGGTTTTGGCACGTAAAACCCCACAATTTAATTTTAATTTCTCATGCAAATTATTTTTGTCTTGTATGGGGGACAACATCACAAAAAATATTCAGACGTTATCTCTTTGATAAAAAAAAAAACATTGCGCCATGTTGCTTGTATTTCTTACGACAGTCATACAAGGACCTTATTTTCTAAGTTTAATGTTCTCCCATTTCACTATAATTATCAGTTTAATCTTGCTATGAAATATAAAAAAGTGCAAAACGAGGCCACACGGGATTTACTGATCTTTGTAATCTATGCAAACCTCATCGCATCAAATACGACATTCGGGAGCGAAAAAATTGGGCTGTGCCACTTTCACGAACTAGTCACGGAAACGATAGACTATCATGCCGAATATCAGTATTTCTGAACAGTCTTGAAAAGGAAAACATGGATCTTAGGACTGTTTCACGTCGAATCCTGAAGGCATTTTTCATTAGCCGGGCGATTGCATGTGAATAGTGTATGTTATATGCGTTACCTTTTCTTGCTTGGAATAATTTTGTATTTGTCTTGTATGTAAAAGTGCTTTTATATATTCTTATGTACCTGGAAAAATGTATTGTTTCATCACGTTACATAAAGCTCTAATTTCTGTTAGGAGAAGGCGTGTATTGTTGTTTAAAAAATTTGGTTACAGTGTATGTTTTTTCAAAACATATTTTATGCATCGATGAGTTGTTGCGTGAAAAGAGTTCAGAAAATGTCTGCTACCAAATACTGTAGGGGCAAGGGCCTTTGTGAAGCCGCTTAAAATAGCGGCTTTTTGCTGCTGTCCTAGCGGTTTTACATTTACAGATGAATGTTGAAATAAAGGAATGGAAAAGAATGGCATGAACCGAAAGTACAGACCTCGGTTAGAGTCATCCTTGTTAATTATAGTGCTTAAAAAGCACAAGGAAACTGAGGAGGCGCCTCACAGTTTGCTTGAAGTCCTCCAAATCGCGCTCACTTCGGATAACCACTGCACGTTCACCATTTTTCTTTCGCACCAACACCTTACCATTCGTATGCCAGACAAACGCATATCCAGGGCTCCTTGCCCAATCCTTAGTTGTAAACAGAAGTTCACGGGAAAGTCGAGTCATATTCTCGCAGATGTACACATTGCCACTTTCTTTAACTCATTTTTGTTTGCAAGCCAGGAATCACGCTGTTCCTGTCTTGCAAAGCGAATTATGATCCCACGCGTCTTTCCCAGCTTCGCTGTAAGTCTGTGTACAGCGGTGACTTCATCCATCGTTATATGTGGTTGGCAAATCTTATCTGTAATACTGTTTACCTTTTCGATCAAGTTTTCGTTTTCTCTTTCTTGAATGCCATGCATCTCGATGTTAAGGCGACAGCTGCGCCATTCTAAGTTATCAATATCTAGTCTGAGCTAATCATCTTCTTTAAGGCTAGTGTTCTCAAGGACTCCAACACGTTTTTCCAGATCTTTAGATGATTTCTCTTTGGCAGGTAGTCGCGCTTGAAACTGGTCAAACTTATCCGAGATCACCTGAACAGATTCCTCGATTGCCTGAACTTTTCAGGGTAAGCTAAGTAAGGAATCGAGCTTGGTTTCAATTGCATACATGCGCATCCATAACTCTTTCTCGTACCTGCAACTTCCTACAGCTGTTCCGTTAACAAAAAATTTAATTATGGGGTTTTCCGTGCCAAAACCACAATCTGATTATGAGACACGCCGCTGTGGGGGACTCCGGAAATTTGGACCAACTGGGGTTCTTTAACGTGCACCTAAATCTAAGCACACGGGTGTTTTCGCATTTCGACCCCATCGAAATGCGGCCGCCCTGGCCGGGATTCGATCCCGCGACCTTGTGCTCAACAGCTCAACACCATAGTCCACTGAGCAACCACGGCGGGTGTTCCGTTTTCGTTATTGCCTTCTTTAGAAGTGTAACATTTCCATTTTTTTTTCTGACGCCGTCACGTCTAGAGCCAAGCAGCTCCTCGGTAACTCCCGAACATTCACTGAAGTGAAACCTAAACTTACATTCTGTGAAGGCTATGAAAAGCCCATTTTTAGGGAGCTCCAGTCTACATACACAACAGCGCGGCATATAGCAACCACGCAATGCAAGACCAATGGCAGCAGCGGCAACGATATACAGATCACAAGAAAAAGTAACTAACCTGTAAGTACAGTAAGAATTCAGACGATGTGTCTACCAAAACTGCCGCTGCCTCTAGATGCCAAGTAACGCCCCGTTCAGCCTTGCGCTGGCGGCGCGCTTGCCTGCATAAGGTGATGCAGTGGGCGATCGGGCTGACCCGATCAGCTTTTCAGTCGTAGTGAAAGAATAGCTTCACAGCCTTGCAGACAGATGCGGCAGGTAGGACAGCGCAGAGCGATGCGACTCCAGGAAGCAGGCAGGTAATGTTGAACATCTGTAAGTACAGTAAGAAGAATTCAGACGACGTGTCTACCCCCGCCGCCGCGGCCGCCAAATGCCAAGCAACGCCCCGTTCAGCCTTGTGCTGGCGGCTCGGTTGCCTGCGTCAGGTGGTGCAGTGGGCGATCAAGCTGACCGGATCAGCTTTTCAGTCGTAGGGAAAGAAAAAAATCACAGCATATCCACGGGGTGAATGATGATGAGTGGGCGAAGCTCCGGAGGGAATCATCGGATCTCCCGCTTAAGGGGACGCTAGCACAAACGCGTTAGAAACGTGCAGTACTCTCTAGTAAGGGGGAGCGGCCACAGCGTCTTACGCAGCGATTTACACATGCCGGAACGTGCACCGCGTTTGCCGAAGCCATCACATGACTGCTGAGAGAGTATACCCCCCGTATTCATAAACGCTCCTCGACTTGAACTTGACTTGCCACCGCCTTCAACGCGTTTCGAGCGAGCGAACGGGAGAGTGGGGCGCAGGGAGGAGAGAGAGCGAACGGCGAGAGAAGGAGCGGCGAGGCACTGCACCTACCCTCTCCTACACTCTCTCCACACACGCGGGAGCTCGGATGCGAGCCCCCTCACACGCCAGAGCGCGCTCTTCCTCTCCACTCACTCTCCGCTACTCCGGAGGCGGTTACCTAGGACGGGACGCTCGGGCCACGCCATAAGGAGCTTCGCCCCTAAAGAGTTACAGGGTTGCGCGGCATACGCAGCACCGTCACAGCGTAGGCTGGTTTAGCGGCGCAAGAGTAGCTCCAATTTCGGCACCACGCACAACAAGGTCTTCGCCTCGATTTTGACGAGAACGATTAGAACTGTCCGCCCTGCGACGGCGAGCTGCAGTTGTGGTGCTCTCTGCACAGCTGTCTGCTGAGCCCGATGATGACTGGTTGTAGCCACGCACGTAGCTCTACGATTCGCTTCTTGAGCAGCCGTTCGTACCTTGCGAGGAGACGCCATGACCTGTACCGAAGAGGTACCCAGAATACGTGGCGCACATCTAACAGCGGGATAGCGTTGATTGCGCGCCTGGTCTCAATCGCATCGCGTCTTAATCGCGTCTCGTCACACGCGACGGTTACAGGCACGTTAGCTAGATGGCGCCACTATACTGTCGGAGGCTCGGGTCGTTTGAGCCTGCCCGCCTGCCGAGGCGCGCAGGCGCAGGGCGCGTATAAAAGGAATATTTCTTCTGCCTCAAGCAAGCGCTTGCGTGGCTCAGTGGTAAAGTATCCGACTCCCACGCAGGGGCCTGGGTTCTATCCAGGCGGAGAGCGGGTACTTTTTTTCGCATTTCCCGCTATAGCAGCTATGGGGCGGCTCCGGCGCCATCATCGCGACCAGAAACGGCGATTAGAATGAGCCCATAACAGCTTATGCTGTAATAGCTTCACGGCCTTGCAGACAGATGCGGGCAGGTAGGACAACGCAGAGCGATGCGTCTCCAGGAAGCAGGCAGGTAATGTTGAACAGCTGTAAGTACAATAAGAATTCACACGACGTGTCTACCACCCCTGCCGCTGCCGCCAAAAATCCATGGTCAGAAATCATGGTCATGACCCTGATTTATGCCCATGATTATGACTTCTATAATCATCCTTTAGTGTTTCCTTCACTTTGTGCCCACGTCCGAATTCATTTCATTGGTTTTTGAGGGTTAATCTTTTTTCAGCTTGGTTATTATTCAATTTTGCTCAGTCATGATCATAAGTATGACTTCTACCATAATCCTTTAGTGTTTCCTTCACTTAGTACCCACGTCAGAACCCATATGACTGGCTTTTGAGTGTTAATATTTTTTCGCTGAGTCATTGTCATTTTTGCTCAGTCATGGTTATGACCATCACTTCTACCATCATCCTTTAGTGTTTGCCTTCACTTAGTACCCACGTCAGAACCCATTTCAGTGGCTTTTGGGTGTTAATCTTTTTTCGCTGATTCATTGTCAATTTAAGGGGTTTCATGACCTACATGACACGAATGTCAATTACATTTATGTCATGACCTATAACTTAAGCTCGTCATACACTGCTGTCATATTACACCAATTTTGGTACCTAGCTAGTTAACGAAACGACCATGAGATCACCAAGACGTAGGCGGCTGTTTCATAACCTACATAACACGCATGTCATGACATTTATGCATATCATTTAGGTTGTTCTTTTCTTCTTTCTCGGATTTTACCTGCCAAAACCAGTTCTAATTATGAGGCACGCCGTAGTGGAGGGCTGCGAATTAATTTTGACAACCTGGGGTTCTTTAACGTGCACTACGGGCGCCGAAAACGTCATAGCCTCACGGTGCGGCATGTGATTTCGAGATAGCGACGCCCCGATTAACGGATGTCAAAAACGTGCTCTCACGGTGCGGCATATAGTTTCGAGATGCCGACACGCCGATTACCGGCCGCCAAGAACGTCGTGGTCTCACGGTACGGCATAGTTTCGAGACAGCGACACGCCGAATAACGGGCGCTGTATGGCCGGCGGCCACTGTTGCTTCTGTGCTGATCAACGGCAAATAGTTTGGCAGGTCACGCGCAAGTTGCGCCAGTTGATGAGCGACGCTCCTGCGCGAGTTAGTGACAAGTCATGTTTTGTTTGACACTAGTGCTCTTCTTTCGAGGCACGTTCGGTAAGTTGCACTCATTATTATTCATTTCTCTAAGGATACTTTGGAACAACTTTGAGTTTTACGAACGTTCTGTTAGGCAGAGGGCAGTGATGGTCTCTTCTGATCGTGATAGAGGCAGATAAATTTTCGAGGTAATTTGATGTTTTCTGTCAGGAAAACGTGACAGCTGAACGCTCGAGAAAGGATAGGGTCAGTGTTTTTTTTTTTTCGGAATGATATGTAGATAGGTCGCGTGAGTTTCCGTTAAACTAAAACTTTCCTTTCGGATTTCGCGATTTCTGAAAATAACGCTTTATCAGGTGAGATACTGGTTATTCTGCAGTGTACTTTAGCTGATTTTTGGAAATTGCCGGATGGTTGTTCCCGCACGCACGAAGAAAGTAACGCGATTAAGAAAAGGGCTGCGCGGATCGCTTTTAGTAATGGTATACTCCACAGATTTCTTTTCTCTTCGACATATTATATAAGCGTATGTCTAAGGCTGTGCGTGTCTCGCACGTGTATTTAGAAGGCGGCAGCATTTGAGTTTCATTTAGTGCATGGAAGCACTTAAATAAGCGTGAATCAATCTTGTAGTCTTGAGCACGTAATTTGAGCAAGATTTTTGCTTTTGTTTCTTTAATGCGTGAGTCGCACGTAAGAGATTTGACCGCAAACTGTGAGCGACTCTGATAGTACATCCGTGAAGTCAATGCGACTATCAGTGGCACTATTACGTGCGTTCATAACGAATGCAGAGTACGAACAGACAGTTCATGGCGTTTGGGATGCTTATGACATTTCAGTTATAATTTATTTAGGGTCATTCTGCAGTTAAGTTGGATGATTTTTTTGTTGTATGCATAGACGTGTAGTGTTCTGCTCGGAACAGTAATTTTTTTTGCCCGGAAAGCATAGTAATCTGAAGGTCGTTAGTTCGAATCCACCTCCAGTCCACTACATTTTCAGGCATGGAGTGGCGCCTGAAACCGGCAAAAAAATATCGCCGAGAGCTAGCACGGCTATACTAGTCAAGGTGCAACCAAAATAGGAAGGCCCACAAAGCTTCAACAAAGTCACTTCCTCACCAGAACAGGAATTCACCTTCCTTGTGCAGTACTGGGCCACTACCTCCGTCATGACTCCTACAATTTACCCATGGCCCTCAGTCCCCAGCGGCTGCGGAGCACCTCACCAAGGCGGCGGTCAGACCTGTGACGCGGCAGAGGGTGCTAAGAATCTCTGGGTCCGGACAGGCCGCCACTGGAAACTGAACCTGGCAACGTTCAACACTCGCACCCTATCGAGTGAGGCTAGTTTAGCAGGGCTATTTGAAGAATTATCAGGTATTGCCTGGGATATTATTGGCCTTAGTGAGGCTAGAAAAACTGGTGAGGCTAATACAGTGCTGACTAACGGCCACGTCTTATGCTACAGAGGTCACCCAGATAAGAAGCAATTCGGGGTAGGATTTCTAGTCCATAATAACTTAGCGGGCATTATTGATGAATTCTACAGCATTAATGAGAGGGTAGCAGTCGTCGTAGTAAAGCTTAATATGAGCTATTGAATGAAGGTAGTAAAAGCCTACGCCCCAACCTCCAGTCACGATGATGAAGTAGTAGAACAGTTGTATTAAGAGGTTGAATTAGCAATGAGGAAGATGCGAACTCAGTATACTGTAGTAATGGGCGACTTCAATGCAAAAGTGGGGGAAAAGCAGGCTGGTGAACAAGTGATTTGCAACTACGGCATCGATTCTATAGGATGTTGGTAGAATTCGCAGAAAAGAATGGGCTCCGAATAATGAATACCTTCTTCAGGAAGTGCAGCAACAGGAAGTGGACCTGAAGAAGCCCTAATGGAGAAACAAGGAATGAGATAGATTTCATACTCTCTGCCGATCCCAGCATAGTGCAGGATGTAGAATTGTTAGGTAGGGTAAAGTGCAGTGACCATTGGTAAGTGAGGTCTAGGATTTCTCTCAATATTTGAAGACAGAAAGAATAAAATTAGTCAAGAAGAAACAGGCCAACCTAGACGCAGTAAGGGTAAAAAGAGACCAATTCAGGCTGGTGCTCGCAAACAGGAAGATGAAGACAACATAGAAGTAGTGAATGAAACCGTAACGAGGCTGATCTCAGACGCAGCAATTGAAGTAAGAGGTAAGTTACCAAGAAAACCAGGAAGTACGCTCTCCCACGTGACAAAGGACCTAATAAAGAAACGGCAAAACATGAAATTATAAAATTCGAGAGATCAGATAGAATTCGTTCAACTGTCGAAACTGATCAAAAGAAGAAAGTAATGCATATCCGAAAATATAACGTGGAAAAGATTGGGGAACCAGTAAAATATGGACGCAGCATGAAATCAGTGAGAAGAAAACTTTGCATAGGACAAGGCAAGATGTATGCACTGAAGAATAAGCAGGGTATATTGTAGCGGCAATGCGCAGAGGTTTGAAGAAGGCAAAGCGGTGGCGTGGAGCGCGCGCTTGAACTGAGCGGTTTATCGTACTGGACTGGTTTTCGCCTTCGGCTGCTCCCTTCACGTGCTCTCATCCATTATCACCTGTAAATAAACCAACACCTTCGTAACAATTTGGTGGAGGTGCTGGGTACATCGCCCTGGACGACCACGCAGCTCTACCGATTTCGCGACGGAGCAGACGCTTGGCTGGCTTGCCACCACAGGCAGTGGACATGGAAGATTCGATAGAAGGCGCCATCGGCGCGGAGCCCCAAGACCATCGCATAGGCCAGGCTGGCTACGGGACCCCGGGGCGACATAGAAGCACCTTTTCGCGCAAGCCGGATGAAGACGTGGAAGACTGGTTGAAGCACTGCCAAAGAGTGAGTCGCCACAACCGCTGGAGTACTACGAAGCAGCTCGAGAACGTGGTATTCTTTCTTTCCAGGAAAGCGCTTCTCTGGTTTGATAACCATGAGAGCGTGTTGACAACCTGGGACGATTTCGTCGACGAATTTAAGAAGTGCTTTGGTGACTCGATGTCTAAAAAGAAGAAGGCTGAGCAGTCGCTTTCACGCAGGGCTCAATTACCTGGCGAGACATGCACAACTTACATTGAGGCTGTCTTAAATTATGCGGAATAGTGAGCGCGACAATATCTGATGATCAGTAATGTAGAAAGTTGGGCTAGTTGGTGATTGATCATCATACCGCAGTGCGCTGCTCCGCCAATACGGTATGATGAATATCTGATGAGGATAAAGTGGGGCATCTCCTGAAAGGAATTGCAGAAGATGTTTATACTTTTCTGATAACGAAAGAAGACCTCAGAACCCCTTCCGACCTAAGACAGCACTGCCGGACGTTTGAAGCCTTAAAATGCGTAGAATTTTACCAAAATTTGGGAGCTTAGACAATGTCACCACTGTTGCAAGTTTGACACTCCCATCTGATGCCGAAATTTCTTCGGTAATACGGCGAGTAGTAAAAGAAGAGCTTGCTCTGCTTCGAGTTGCCGACCCAGCTCATGAGTGTCATCAATGCGCCTTTGACCAGCGCTCTCATGCACCACAGACATCTTGGTCTCGCCAGAGTTCTCCGGAACCTCGTGTGACCTATACCGAGCGGTTTGAAAGCAGGAATATGGGCCCTCTCGGAAATCAGGGACGTAGGCCACTTCCACCCCAAAGATTTCCTACTCGGGCTCCTTCTCCTGTCTACAACCAACCAGCCAGCCCGTTCTCACCGGAGACGACAAATCGCGATTCCAGCACATGCCACCACTGTGGTTTGCCTGGACACATCGCTAGGTACTGCCCTCACCGCCAGCAGCGAGCTCCTCGAGTTAATGCTTACACCACTTCTACGTCCGCAGTCGAGCCGTGGTCGTTCCCCAGTTCCTTTCTACGACGGCAACAGGAACGCGCAACACGAGCTGACTACCCGATGTCCGACCGCAGCATTACCCCGCCACCGACGCGACAACGGTGATCCCCGTCCCCGCGTCGTCGTCCTCGGTCACCGCCACCGCTGGGAAACTAGCTGGCGCGACAGATGGGGGCGAGGCCGCAGTACGATCACCTTCATCAAGACCCCCTTGTGCAGTGATGTTAAAGAACAAAGTGTGTGTTTATGTAGACAGTGTGAGTACGGTTGCATTAGTTGATACCGGGGCAGCAGTCTCGATAACGAGTCTGGCTTTCAAAAATCGTCTTGGAGAAAAAGTATTGTTCGTTTGGGACCGGAACGCTACCTTTCGCGGTGTTGGTGGAGAACTCTTGCACCCAATTGGTGTTTGTTGTGTATCGATCAACATCGGTAGTCAAAAGTTTAGGACTGAACTTACTGTGCTCGCACGTGCTACCCATGACGTTATCTTAGGTATTGATTTCTTGCGTGAATTTGTGACGACTTTGGATTGTGGTAGTGGCGCCATTTCTCTGCGTAGCGCAATGCGTACTCCCGTGACCGAATGCAATACTGATATATCGGACGTTTTCTCGGTGTCACAAGATGTTTGTGTGCCCCCACGGACAGCAATGCTCGTACCCGTACACTCTTCTAGTCCTCGTAAGGGATCCTGCTATGGTTTAGTCGAGCCTAATTTGAACAACGCGCTCAAGAAAAATGTGATAGTGATTCGCCGCCTCGTGCTCGCCGTCGACGGCTCTACCCACTTGTGGACAGTAAATTTCTCAACACAACAGATATCTCGGCCGGCAGGACTTAAATTGGAAAGCTTTGACGAAGAAACTACGATGACTGTCCAAACCGTGGAACTGTCGTCTGCCGGAGCGAAATCCCATCCTGATTCCTACCCTATTATTACCTTGACTTTGAGCGCATGATCAACAAGTCGCTGCCTTCTGCTGAGCGGCGTCTGCTTCATCAGGTGCTGGAAAGTTACGCTTCAGTGTTTGATTTTGCGCGATACCAAAAATCAACCAATACGCTGCCGCCGTCTCGTACGCAACATCGAATCAATTCCGGGCAAGCGTCGCCAATTCGTCAGAAGTCTCACCGTGTTTCGCTATATGAAAGGAAAATCATCGCCGAGCAGGTGCAAGATATGTTGCGGAAAGAAGTCATACAAGAATCATGCACTCCGTGGGCCGCTTCGGTGATTCTCGTCAAAAAGAAGGAAAACTGGTGGCGGTTTTGCGTGGTATACCGCCGTCTCAACACCTTCACACAGAAAAAAGTCGTGCACCCACTGCCACGTATAGATGACGCCGTCGACTGTCTGCACTCCGCGTCATATTTTTCTTCCGTTGACTTGCGGTTAGGATACTGGCAAATTCCTATGCGCCCCTCGGACAAGGAGAAGACAGCCTTCGTAACACCCGACGGCCTCTTTGAGTTCAACGTTATGCCTTTCGGCTTGTGCAACGCTCCGGCGACATTCGAGAGGTTTATGGATACAGTGATCCGCGGACTCAAATGAGAAATTTGTATGTGCTATCTAGATGACGTGATTATTTATAGCACGACGTTTTAAGAGCATAATCACCGCTTATCGATCGCGCTTTACTGCATACGGCGAGCTGGCCTTATTTTAAATTCCAAAAAGTGTCACTTCGGCGCGCGTGAAGCTCTTGTACTGGGCTTTCTTGTCGACAACCAGGGAATACGACCAGATCCACAAAATATTACGGTGGTTCGTAACTTTCAGCAACCAAAGACGGTGAAAGACCTCCGAAGTTTCTTGGGCCTTTGCTCATATATCCGCCGATTTATCACGAATTTCGCACAGCTTGCTTCTCCTCTGACGTCCCTTCTGCACAAGGAAACGCCATACGTGTGGACGGATTCATGTGAGGCTGCATTTCAGCAAGTGAAGTTTTTACTGACTTCCGGACCGGTCCTGATGCACTTCGATCCCGCTGTCTTCACTGAACTGCATACTGATGCTAGTGGTGTTGGTGCTGTGCTCGTTCAGTTCTGCAACGGTCGGCAGCATGTCGTCGCTTATGCTAGTCGGACACTTACCAAAGCGGAGAAGAACTACACCGTCACCGAATTGGAGTGCCTAGCAGTTGTATTCGCCATTCAGAAGTTCCGGCCGTATTTTCACGGCCGCGAGTTTACCATAGTGACTGACCACCATTCACTGTGCTGGCTTGCTGGGCTCCGCGACCGGTCCGGCCGATTAGCCTGTTTGGTGTTGCGCCTTCAAGAAGAGTACAGCTTTTCAATTACCTACAAGAGCGGACGATGCCAAACGGGATGCCGGCTGCCTCTCGCGCCTCCCGTCACCCTATGCAAACGCTGAGGACGATGACTTCGACAACTATTTAGTTTCAATTTCGTCCGACTTCCCAGACCTCAGTAGCTTCAAGAACAAGCAATATCGTGACCCTGTCTTGAAACATTTATTAGAATCTGCGCATGATTCACCAGGGCAGCCATTACTATTTCTAATGGTTTGCTCTACAAGAAGAATTACTCAGCTGACGGCCCACCATTGCTCTTAGTAGTGCCAGAAAACCTGCGCCCTGCGGTTCTTCGTTGGATGCACGATGACATTACATCCGGGCACCTTGGCTTCGCACGCACGCTACACTGGTTCCGCCAGAGGTTTTACTGGCCGAAACTCTGGAAAACGACGAAGCAGTACGTAACCAGCTGTGCTGTTTGTCAGCGCCACAAGCAAGCAGCGACTGGCCCTGCAGGTTATTTGCAACCTGTCACGCCACCGACGTCGCCTTTTGAAAAAGTTGGCATTGACTTGCTCGGACCACTCCTGAAGATATCTGGCCACCGGTGGATTATAGTGTGAGTGGATTACTTTACACGTTACACGGAAACAGTGGCACTTACATCTGCCACAGCAGATGATGTCCCTTCCTGCTGCACCGCGTCATATTACGTCACAGCGCTCCACGGGTTGTTATCAGCGATCATGGACGGCAATTTACTGCCGACGTTGTTCAAGGATTTCTGCGGCTTTGTGGTTCTTCTTATCGGCATTCCTCTCCTCATCATCCGCAAACTAATGGTCTCACTGAGCGGATGAATCGCACCCTTACCAACATGCTGTCCCTATATGTCGACGGTGACCGCAGAAACTGGGACGCCGTCTTGCCTTTCGTTACGTACGCGTACAACAGCGCCAAGCATGAAGTTACGGGATATGCGCCGTTCTTTTTGCTTTACGCACGCAATCCACGGAGCTTTCTGCACACTCTCCTTCCCTTCCAGCATCATGAAGACCTGTCCATCGCTCAGACTTTGTGTCGTGCAGAAGAAGCACGGTGACTCGCACATCTGAGGACATTGTCTTCACAGGGCCACAGCAAGAGCCTCTACGATGCTCGGCATATTCCCGTGAGCTTTTCGCCCGGTGACTATGTATGGCTGTGGACACCAGTTCGCAAAAAAGAGCTGTACCGCAAGTTTCTCGCCAACTACTCTGGACCCTTCGTCATCCTCGCTCGTCTAAGTGACGTAAGCTACGTTGTCGGCCAAGTGACTGCAAATAATCAGCGCTCGCGCGTGACTTAAGTTGTTCATGTGGCTCGCCTCAAGCAGTATTATCACCGACCCATTTAACTCGCTCGGCGAGCTTCGTCTTCCCCCGGGGAAAATGTAGCGGCAATGCGCGTAGGTTAGAAGAAGACAAGGAGGAGGCGTGGTGAGCGTGCTTGAACTGGGCGGTTGATCGTACCGCACTGGTTTTCGCCTTCGGCTGCTCCCTTCATGTGCCTGTAATCCATCATCACCTGTAAATAAACGCACACCTTCGTAACAATATCATCAGCAATTTCGATTACAGTAAAAGCAGTGGAAGAATTAGAGCAGTGCACGGGCCGATTTTTGCAGCCCGAGCCAGGCCCGGGCCCGTTTTTACATTGGGCGGCCCGCCCGAGCCCGATCAAAGCTTTTATGGCGAGACCCAGGCCCGGCCCGGCCCGCCATCCCTTTACCTTAAGCCCGAGCCCGGCCCGAGCCCGACTCGAAACCGGCCCGAACCCGGCCCGACACCGAAAAATACATGTTTTTCAGAGTTAAGAAGCCCGAGAATAACTCGCAGAAAGCCCGAGCCCGGCCCGGGCCCGCGTCAATAAACCCGAGCCCGGCCCGGGCCCGGGTCAAAAAGCACACGCCGTGCCCGAGCCCGGCCCGAGCCCGTGAAAAAACTACTCTACCCGGCCCGGCCCGGTCCACGGTCCGGGCCGGGCCCGGGCTTTCGGGTAAGCCCGAGCGCGTGCAGTGCTCTAGGAAGAATTCTATATGACCTGTAGACTGCCCAGAGGAGCCAAGCTACTTTCATTCGAAGTTGTGATGAACAGGATACAGAGGCTCCTTCTTTAACTAGCGATGAAGTTAAAAGGGCCTTGAAAGACATGGACAGGGGAAAAGCTGCCGGAGGAGATGCAATAATATTCGATTTGATCAAAGATGGAAGAGATATGCGTGAAAACCTTGTGGCCCTTTATATACAATGCCTCACGACTTTAAGTGTACTAGAAAGCTTGAAGAACACCAACAATATACTCATTCAAAAGAAGGGAGACGTTAAAGAATTGATTAATTATAGACGCAATAGCTTGCTTTCAGTATTGTATAGAATATTCATCGGGATTATTTCGAATCGAATCAGGTCAACACTTGACTTCACCCAACCAAGTAAACAGGCTGGCTTTAGGAAGGGATATTCTATGATGGATCATATCCATGTCATCAATGAAGTAATAGAGTAATCTGCGGAGTACAATCAACATCTCCATATGGCTTTCATAGCTTATGAAAAAGCATTTGATTCCGTAGAGATACGAGCCGTCATAGAGGCATTGCATAATCAACTAGTACACGCGGCATACGTGAATATATTGGCAAATATCCACAAGGATTGTACAGCAACCTTGATTCTCCACAATAAAAGTAGAAAGATACCTATCAAGAAAGGAGTCAGGCAACGATACACAATATCTCCAATCGTATTCACTGCATGCTTAGAAGAAGTATTCAAGCTCTTAGATTGGGAAGGCTTAGGAGTGAGATCAACGACGATTATCTCAGCAACCTGCGCTTTGCAGATGACGTTGTCCTATTCAGCAACAATGGGGACGAATTAAAGCAAATGATAGAGGACCTTACCCGAGAAAGTGTAAGAGTGGGGTTGAAGATTATTATGCAGAAGACACAGATAATGTTCAATAGCCTGGCAAGGGAACAAGAATTCAGGATCGCCAGTCAGCCTCTAAAGTCTGTAAAACAGTATGTTCATCTAGGTCAATTGTTTATCTAGGTCTAGGTGGGAGTGCATACGGCAGGCATCGCTAAATCCTGACTGGAAGCTTACTACTGTCATTGAAAAGAAATGTTTACGATCACTGCTTTCTACCGGTGTTAACATATGGGGCAGAAACTTGGATGTTAACAAAGAAGCTTCACAACAAGATAAGGGCTGCACAAACAGCGATGTAACGAAAATGTTACGCCTAACGTTAAGAGACAGGAAGAGAGCTGTGTGGATCAGAGAACAAACGGAGATAGCCGATATTCCAGCTGAGATTAAGTGGACAAAATGGAACTGGGCAGGCCATGTGATACGTAGGATGGATAACCGCAGGACCATTAGAATTGCAGAATGGATACCAAGAGAAGGAAAGCGCAGTCGAGGACGGCAGAAAACTAGATGGGGTGATGAAGTCAGGAAATTTGCAGGCTCAAGTTGGAATCAGCTAGCGCAAGACAGATGTAATTTGAGATCACAGGGAGAGGCTTTCGTCCTGCAGTAGACATAATTTAGGCTGATGATGATGATGACGATGATGATGAATGCGGTCATATACAGAAACTCGTTAAGTGTCGTAAAAACATTGATGTCATGCTGCAAACGCACAAATACAGTAATTGCAGATCTTTTCTCTCTGCTATGTAATATTTATGCCTCTGGCCAACATGTAACGTATGCTGGGTGCCTGGACACACAGGTATTGAAGGTAACGTGCTTGCAGACTGAAGGCTACTTCCATAGCTACGAAAGCTTGCAACATGGCCATAGCTGCTGCTCCGCTCATAGACCTAAAGCTTTATTTGCAGAAGAAACCAAGAACCTACTGGCTACATAAGTGGGACGCTCAAATCCTTAAAAAGCTCCACGTAGTTAAACCAAATTTAGGGTATTGGCCATCACTGAGCAAGTCAGACGAAGCGATGTCCTATTCTAACGGCTCAGAATATGGCGCACTTATGGTACACATAGTTCTTTCGTGACTACCGGTGAACATCCATTGTGTGGTAGATGTGGGGAGACGCTCAGTTTTCATCATGCCGTCGTGGAATGTCGCGAAACACAAGCCGAGAGGAAAAGACTCTTCTCTATTAGCATACAAGCAGTGTATATCACTTCACCAGGTACGGTTTCTATGCAGAGAAACGCTATTTGACATGAAGCCCGTTTTAGCCTTTTTAAATGACATTCACATGCTCCACGTTTTCTACCCAAGAAATTCGTAGCATGGCCACCTGCGAGAAGCCACTGTTACGATGACATCCTTTGCCGAATGAGAAGCAGTCATGGATCATTGACATTTATCGCGTTCCACTCTTAAAGGCGAAGTTTAAGCGTCCTCCAAATTCTAGAGCCAGCAATGACAGCGACCACAGCACATGCCTCTGGCCCCGTGTACTCAAGGCCCCGAGTACTCAAGGTACTCGGTGAGGCGGTTGCGCTACTAGCAATTAACAATCACTTGTCCTTTTTAAATTCATGTTACGCTATCGCAACCTTGTGGCACATCTCATAGTCATCGCATACACCAGTTCAGTCATTATAATAATTGTTTTTCCTATATTTTAAGGCAAATTTGCAGCTCTGAGTTTTAGGCCTCTATACAGCCACGTCACATGAACCATTAGTCTACTGAGTACTCACCATTGTTGCTTTGGCGCTCTTTGGCCACACTATCATCACAACACGACACGACATATAATCATCATCATCATCATCATCATCATTTGTGCGCTTGTGGCTTCAGACGTTCTTGAGGCTTTGTTTACTACGCTCTATCTGCCTTTATTGGTCCAAATCTTCAAGCGACTCTGTTTTTAAAGCGAACCTTTCTCACCCCCTTTCGTATGCTGTTCGAAGGCAAAACAATATTGTTACGGGTAACTCTCCGTCAAGAGGGTTTATTGAGACGCAACCGACGGTCTTGGGGGACAGCCGAGGATCCGCTATCGGCAGGCGAACGTCTTCTTCTTCTGCCCTCTCGTACCCCGTGTCCCACTACTGCTTGCGGCACATACCCAAATCATACAAGACTTTCATGGATGTAACACATCCCCCCACGTAGACGAAGCCCACCGGGCAAGTCAAACAGCATCTCGAGTGGTGCAGGGCTTCAAGCAGGCAACATGAGTCACTTCAGTCTTTGAAGAGCGTCGACCATTTGAAAGGAGACGTGCTAAGCGGTATGTCAATTCGCGGGTTAAGTAAGAATACACGTGTATTCGGTAAGAATACACGTGTATTCTTACCGATTTCTTTAATTTTCTACTTGCTATTTTTACTCTTAACCGCACGCTTCTTAATACGCCAATCTCTTAATCTTTCTCTATTGCTTGTATGTCTTGATTTATTGCTTATTTTTCAAATGTCCGGAGCCCACACTTATTACTTGTTTTATGAGAAAACTGGAAGTGCTTTCTGGGAATATCTGAGGTTCCATGAACAGGAAATAACATTTACGTGGAAGCAAGCGTGGTCACTCCGGCGTACGCAGTCTTCCCAAAAAGTGGAACGGACAAAGAGATAAGAGTTAGACATTTCGAAAACAATAAAAAAGGCATCAAGAAACTGTCCCAACGGCTGCCAGGAGGCCGCCATCTTGAGTTAGACTGTGGTGTATTGGTACTATTGGGGGTGGTACCGTCTCCACCTCCCAGGCAGGAATTGCGGGTTGGATTCTGAATGAATGTACTTTTTTATTCGTAATTTATTTCCTCTATATTTTACATTCTAGAGTAGCGAGAATGTTCTAAATAGCGAATAAACATTATTTACACGCGTGCCTGCGTCCTTCTTCCATGCTGTCGCTGTGGTCCGTTTCTTCGCGCAGTTAAACATTGATCCGATGATTGGTTTCGAGCCCTGTTGCTTCAGCACATCAGTCTGATGCACTAACCATTCGGCCACAAACTACCCAGTGACCCAGGTAGGCGGCAAAATGGTTAGATACAGACATAGATGCCCGAAGAAAGAGCATGACTTACCGTAAGAATGCTAACACATTAAAATGTCTATGGGTATGCTAAAATCAACACTTAAACTTCATTGAAAATGTCTGCTGTATAATTCGGTAATCCGTCTGTTCTTCAGCAAAGCCTTCACGACGGTTTGTGAGTGGTTCATTTGAAGCAAAGAAGTGCCAGCCGAAAAAAAATGGCAATGTATAGCTCTTGTTGCGTACACTGCAACAGGCCCCATGGAATTCCAAGTGGATCCTAACAATTGTTTTGGTATGGACATTCTCTCTAACCGAATTCGTCAAATAATGGTTTCTGGTAGAGAGCAAGGCAGTGCACGCAATGTCAAGAGCACGTCCTGGTGTCAGTGAGTAGGATATGCATGTATACCACCTGGGTGCAAACGAACATCTGTCTTAACATTTGCTGAACAAGTGCAGAAGAGATGGTCCCTCCAACCATTACACCTACCTGCTTCCAAATTACTGGCTCGCAGATAGCTTTTGTTGTGAACTGACCGAAACCTACTAAAGCTCCGCGCCGTGCCTCCGGTAAAGGGACGGCAACCAACCTGGACAACATTAAACCAACGGCAAAGCGTAACAACTCTCGCCTCCCAGCGCCCGGCTACGTGCGTAAAGTGGTTGCTCAAGGCACTGGTGGACAAGCTACGGCGGAAAACGCGTTATATATGATATGATGACAGAGCGTGCGACAAACGCTTTCACATACGGCATAGTGCAAACATGTAGAAGTTGTGAAATGAGTTTTATTGATGCAGGCGTAGATGTAGGTCCTTCGGATAGACTGGCACAGAACGGGCGGCTAAACAGTTACGTCGGGCAGCGCTCTTAGCGGTAACTTCGGCGTCGTCTTTTGCGGAGCGATCACGATGCTGCTACTGCTGGTGGTGTGCATCATCTGCAGACCATGTTGCACGTCTTCTTCATCACAATCACCCCCGGGATAAAAAGCAGCCATCCTGGCGACTCAAACAGTAGTGATCACGAGCGGCTCACGGTAGGGCTTAAGGCGATCGACGTGAACAATGTCGCGTCCACGACAACGGACGTCAGAGGGGGGTGTCAGTGGTTCGATTAGGTAATTCACCACAGACGTGCGCTGGACAATGCGATAAGGTCCATCGAAGCGGGGAAGAAGTTTTGAAGAGAGCCCAGGAGCATGCGCAGGTACTGACAGCCAGACGAGGTCGCCGGGAGAGAAGACAGGTTGCTCACAGTGAGCGTCATGGAGCCTTTTCTGGCGCTGTTGCTCAGCGGTGGTGAAGTGGCGCGCTAACTTGCGACACTCCTCGGCATGACGTGCTGCAGTCGAAACGGGCACACACTCAGAAGCATCGGGCTGGTAGGGTAGCAGGGTGTCCATGGTGTGGGATGGGTGACGGCCATAAAGCAAAAAGTAGGGAGAAAATCCAGTGGTAGTCTGGGTTGCAGTGTTGTAGGCGAACGTAACAAATGGTAGGATAAGGTCCCAATCTGTGTGGTCAGATGCGACGTACATGGCCAGCATGTCACCCAGGGTCCGGTTGAAACGTCCCGTGAGTCCATTCGTCTGGGTGTGGTAGGCGGTGGTTGTCCTATAAATAACGTGGCACTGAGCCAGAAGAGATTCGACAACCTCAGACAAAAAGACGCGCCCTCTGTCGCTGAGAAGTTCACGAGGTGGGCCGTGACGGAGGATGAAACAGCGGAGCAGGAAGGAGGCGACGTCGCGCGCAGTGGCGGAAGGTGGTGCCGCAGTTTCAGCATATCGCGTAAGATGGTCGACGGCGACGATGATCCAGAGGTTACCGGCGGGTGTCATAGGAAGCGGACCATAGAGATCAATGCCCACTCTATCAAATGGTCGGGCGGGACAGGGAAGGGGCTGCAAAGCTCCAGCTGAACGGCAAGGCGCAGATTTCCGACGTTGGCAGTCCGTACATGAACGAACGATTTTGCGGACGTATGTAAACATTCCGCGCCAGTAGTAGCGCTGACGAAGTCGTTCATATGTTTTGAAGACTCCAGCGTGGGCGCACTGCGGGTCAACGTGAAAGGATGCGCAGATAGTGGAGCGCAGGCTGCGCGGTATGACGAGTAGCCATTTACGGCCGTCAGATGCGTAGTTGCGTCGGTGCAGAAGGTCGTCGCGAATGGTGAAGTGAACAGCTTGGCGGCGGAGTGCGCGAGAGGCTGGCAGCGTGGGCGTCTCAGAAAGTAGGTCGCGGAGGACCGCTATCCAGGGGTCATGGCGCTGCTCTGAAGCAATTCTGTCGATGGTGAGAGGCAGGACGATGGCTGTTAATGTTGACAGGCAACTAAGGTCGGTAGGCAGAGGAGACCGTGACAGTGCATCGGCATCCGAGTGCTTGCGGCCAGAGCGGTAGACGATGTTAATGTCGAACTCTTGAAGTCGAAGAGCCCATCGGGCAAGGCGGCCACATGGGTCTTTCAAATTTGATAGCCAACAAAGGGCGTGATGATCTGTGACGACGTCAAACGGGCGGCCGTACAAGTAAGGGCGGAACTTGCTAAGGGCCCATACGATGGCTAAGCATTCTTTTTTAGTCATAGTACAGTTGGTCTCAGCTTTGGTGAGGGTACGGCTGGCATAAGCAAGAACGCATTCAGGTTGCCCGGGGTTTCGTTGTGCTAGCACGGCGCCGAGACCTGTTCGGCTGGCGTCTGTGTGTACCTCCGTCGAAGCTTCAGGATCGAAGTGACGCAGAATAGGAGGTGAAGCGAGAAGACGTCGTAAAGTAGTGAACGCCTCGTCGCAGCCTGGAGACCATGATGACAGGTCGCCGGAGCTACACAGAAGCTGTGTCAGAGGGCGTATTATGGACGCGAAGTTGCGAATGAAAGGTCGAAAGTATGAACATAAGCCGACGAAACTGCGAAGTTCTTTGAGATTTGTCGGCCTAGGAAAGTCAGTAACGGCACGCAATTTCGCGGGATCAGGTTGGACGCCGTGCTTAGACACGACGTGGCCAAGAATAGTTAGCTTTCGAGCGGCAAAGTGGCATTTTTTTAGATTAAGTTGGAGCCCATCGTTGGTAAGACACGTCAGAACGTACTTGAGGCGGTGAAGAGGTGTCGTAAAATCCGGAGCGAAGACGACAATATCGTCGAGGTAACACAGACACGTTTGCCATTTCAATCCACGCAAAACAGTGTCCATCATTCACTCGAACGTTGCGGGGGCATTACAGAGGCCGAAGGGCATCACGTTGAACTCATAAATGCCATCAGGGGTAACAAATGCAGTTTTGGGCTTGTCAGCGGCGGCCATGGGAACCTGCCAATACCCTGAGCGCAAGTCGAGTGAGGAGAAGAATTCAGAGCCCTGTAAACAGTCAAGGGCATCATCTATTCTCGGTAGAGGGTACAGGTCCTTGCGGGTGATCTTATTTAGGCGGCGAAAGTCAACACAGAAGCGGACAGAGTCGTCCTTCTTAACGAGAACGACCGGCGAGGCCCATGGACTGTGAGAGGGCTGAACGATGTTGCGGCGAAGCATGTCGTCGACATGCTCACTAATGACACGGCGCTCCGTAGGAGACACACGGTATGGGCGTTGCCGCAGTGGTGAATGGGAGCCCGTGTCGATGTGGTGCGTGACAGTTGACGTGCGTCCAAGGGAAGGCTGAATAGCGCCGAAAGAAGAACGAAAATGGTACAGGACGGCAATAAGCTCCGAACGCTACTCTGGTGTAAGGCCGTCAGCGATGGATGGGCTAAATATATCGGTGCAGGACTTGTCGGAAGCAGAAAGAGTGCAGATGTCAGTCAGGTCGTCGCGAGTAGTAGCATCGGGCACGTCGACGATGTACAGGGACTGAATGGCTTGGACATGGCCGAGACACTGGCCACGGAGCAATGTGAGCGGAGCGGACAAAAGGTTGCATACGAAAATATGGCTGAAACCAGCCGAAAAATCGAGGGTCGCGAGGGGAAGCAGTACAGTATTTTTTGCGATGAAGGTCTCAGAAGGGGCGAACAAAACAGTGGCGCCAGAAATGCTTCCACAAGACACAGGTAAAACAAAAGCGGCGTGCGGAGGAATGTCGGTCTCCTCAGCGACGACTAATTTAGGGGGATGTTCGGGAGAATCGTCGGAATGGAGGTCGCACAAAGGAGAAAGTTCGACTTCGGCCCGCTCGCAGTCGATGATGGCTTTGTGTCGCGAGAGAAAATCCCATCCAAAAATGACGTCGTGAGAGCAGGATGGCAGCACAATGAACTCAATAATGTACATCATGTCCTCAATTACAACTCGGTCCGTACAAGCTGCTAACGGCTGAACATGCTGCGCTGTTGAGGTACGGAGGGCTACACCCGCAACTGGCGTCGTAACTTTCCGGATGGAGCGACAGAGTCTTTCATTTATTACAGAAACGGCGGCACCAGTGTCCACAAGGGCAAGAGTTGACACTCCCTCAACAGAAACAGCAAGTACATTCGACGGGGAATTGTGAGGACTTGGACGCTGTGACGGCGACGCACTTCTTGCCTCATGAACTGCGGCGTTTAGTTTTCGTCTTTTGAAGGCATGGGACGACGACGCATTGGGGAGAGAGAGCGCCGACGTGGTGACGGAGATCGTCGGTCGAAGGACGCTTGACGATCAGGAGCTCTTGGAGGTGATCCTGGAGTGTAGCGGAGCGGTGGCTGGTCGGCATAGCGAGTCGTTGGTTCATAGCCATATGAGACGGCCAACGGCATGCGGCGGCGACAGTAGCGAGCGATATGTCCGGGGCGGCCACAGGCAAAGCAAATTGGTTTGTCGTCAGGAGTACGCCAAGGGTTTGTGGCCATGGGGCCAGCGCCAGGGGCGCGGGTTGGGGTCGGCGCTGGCAGTGGTTGACGCGGTGTGAAAAGGGTGCGTTCGAGGCCGTGCGACGACGTCAGCGTACGTCAGAGGAGCAGCTACCGGATGCGACTGAGGGGACACTGGCACAGCGTCGGCAATTTCTGCTTCGATCGCCTGCCGAATAGCGCGTGACAGGTAAGGAGCAGGACGGGGCTGGGGCTGTTGCTGAGCAAACTGCACCAGTGAGAGCTGCCGAGCAACTTCCTCGCGTATGAACGCCTGAAGCTGTGGAAGCAGTTTTGACTGGTCCGAGTGGACGGCCAGGCTTGCGAGGCTGTCGTCGTTAGTAACTAGGCGACGAGTCAAGGCCCGCTGTTTCCGGAGTTCATCGTAGCTCTGGCACAGTTTGATGAGTTCCGCTACGCTGGTCGGGTTTTTTGCAAGAAGCATCTGAAAGACGTCATCGTCAATGCCTTTCAAGATGTGCTTGATTCTGTCAGACTCGGGCATCGAGGCATTGACGCGCTTCGAGAGGTCGAGAACGTCCTCAATGTAGCTTGTGAACGACTCGCCCGGCTGCTGGGCGCGCTGGCGCAAACGCTGTTCAGCCCGCATCTGGCGCACGGCGGGGCGTCCGAACACATCTATGAGGGCGGCCTTGAATGCAGACCAGGTGGTAAAATCTTTCTCGTGGTTTTTAAACCACAGATGAGCCATATTTGAAAGATAGAAGATGACATTGTTCAGTTTAGCGGTGTCATCCCATCGGTTGGGGACGCTTACCCTATCATAAGTCGATAGCCAGTCCTCCACATCACTGTCGTCGGTGCCGCTGAAGACCACCGGATCCCTCAGGTAAGGCACCCCGGAGCAGATGACGGGCGGAGGGGCCGTGAACGGAGGGGCCGTGGACGGCGGGGCGGTGGATGGCAGGGCCGTGGACGGTGGGGGCGTGGTTGCGTCTTCGGGCATAGCGGGACGAAGCGTACGGGTGCGGAGTTCCAGGATGGAAGCTTGGCAGGTCGTACCCAGCACCTTCCACCAATTGAAATGAGGTTTATTGATGCAGGCGTAGATGTAGGTCCTTCGGATAGACTGGCACAGAACGGGCGGCTAAACAGTTACGTCGGGCAGCGCTCTTAGCGGTAACTTCGGCGTCGTCTTTTGCGGAGCGATCACGATGCTGCTACTGCTGGTGGTGTGCATCATCTGCAGAACATGTTGCACGTCTTCTTCATCACAGTTGAAACATTTTCCGAGGCAGTGTAACATTACTTCACAAATTAGATATACACGCTACTTTAGTGATACGCGCCTGCAAACCTCCAGCAAAAACGGCCCATGTACGCTTGGAATCTGCAGAACTTACAAATGAACCAGCCGCGCTAAGACAAACAAAGCACACGGAGATCTCAAGGAGCATCTGGGGTTAATTACCCATTTAATGCTTGAAGACTCACTCATAGCGGCCAGATTAACCACTTACGTTGCGCCCTGCAATTTTGCACCATCTCCTTCCTTCTACGAGGAAAATAAGGATTTGTGGTAGCACGGCGATTTGAAGTCAGTGCGAACCTGCGCACTTAATAGTGGCTATGGTACCTGCATTGATATATTGTTACAAGCGTGAAAGTCTTGTATTATTTGGGTGTGTGCCGCAAGCAGTAGTGAGACACGGGGTACGAGAGGGCAGAAGAAGAAGACATTCGCCTAGCGATAGCGGAAACTCGGCTGGCGCCCAAGACTGTCGGTTGCGTCCAAATAAGTCCTCCTCACGGAGAGTAACCCGTAACAGAGTGGTGGAGGTGCGGGGTACCCGAAGTCGCCGTACTACAGAGTTGCAAGCGCTTGAACTCCCCCGGAGCCGCCGTCTAGCCAGTATCTCGCCAAACACATTCATCATGCCACAGAACGGAGGACCAGACCCAGAGCCAGTTGCAACCGCACAAAGGTGAACGCCAGTTTTTCTGCCCACCATTACATGGAACCACGCTCATTCGCGGAAAGAGCGGGAGACGACGTGGACGAGTGGCTTACGCACTATAATCGGGTGAGCCGATATAACCACTGGAACTCGGTCTCAAAGCTTGACAACGTCGTCTTATTTTTGATAGAAACCGCACTGATGTGGTTCGAGAATCACGAAGAGTCCTTAACAACATGGGAACTCTTTGTTGAAGAAATAGGAAAATGTTTGGGCGACGCTGATGCCAAAAAGAAACGCGCGGAGAGAACACTTGCCCAAAGAGCTCAAACTCCAACAGAGACATGCACTACCTATATAAAAGTACTCAAGTTGTGCAAAATCATAAACCCGCGAAGGTCTGAGGACGACCGAGTCGGACATCTTCTGAAAGGCATCGCAGAAGACGTCTATAATTTTCTGATAGGGAGAGAAGACCTCACGCCCGTCTCAGATGTCTTGCGTCACTGCCGTACATTTGAGACGTTGAAGACCCGTCGCATTGCGCCCAAATTTGGACGACTGGCAAACGCGACAACTGTCGCCAGCGTCGATACGAGTCCGTCCGCCGACCTTAACTCTACTATCTGGGAAATAGTACGCGAAGAACTGCGGCGACACAATGAACTAGTGTGCAACACAGCTCAACCGCCGGCCACGTACCCAGTGTATCACTCAGCGCACACAGCACCATGCGCTACTTTGCCACCGTCTGTGTTTGTCACGGACGTCGATGTGGCCGGAACGACGTGGCCACATCTGGAAAGGTTTCTGTCAGAACAGCGGTTTGGGCAACGCTTTCACTCCAGCCGTGATGCACAGAGGCGAACGGCTCCTGTTAAACGTCCTGGGGTGCTCTACCCTGTTCGACGACCTCTGCCAGCTGAGCGCTTCGAGCGGTATTTCGTCAAGCGTCCTCTGCCCTTGTGCTTGTGATGTGTAGTGCGCGACACGGTGCGGTTATGGTAGGAGACTGTGATATCTGTGGTGTGCGACAAGGTGCGGTGCATTGAGACAAATAACAGACGAAGAGCAGTGCGCGCGCCGTGGCCAATTCCATGCTGATGGAAAACGACGACGCCGAAGACCGTCCGGGGCGTGAACACGCGGCGCAATAAACAAAACAAAGAAAAAGGCATCCAATCGCAAAAGACCACGAAGCCTGACGCAGACAGTGAACTAATGACAAATCGGACAGAGCGGCAGAAAAACGAGCTGCGCTGGCAGTAGGGAGAAGAGTTCCAGAAGCGACACCAGGAGAAGGTCGACCACCGGATCGGCAGTTGAAGACAGCCGTCGGGTTCCGGACCCGAGCCACCAGGACTTCACCCAGCCGGGGCCTCCTGCCAACAAGTTCCTGGGCGTCGCCAGTCTTCCCGATCGTCAGCTGCTGCCCGAGGCCGGCGAGCGTCTGAGCCCGTGGGCAGAACGAGAGCTGTCGGGCTACGGGCCCGAGTTCCACAACCAGCTGCCTGGCCCGAACGCCGCCGCCGTCTGCCCGTGCTGCCAAGCCACCTACCTACCTGGGCATCGCCACTCTGCCCGTTCGTCAACTGCTGCTGCCCGAGGCTGGTGAGCGTCTGAGCCCGTGGGCAGAACGAGAGCTGTCGGGCTACAGGTCCAGGCTCCACGAACAGCTGCCCCGCAAGAACGCCAGCGCCATCTTCCCATGCTGCCGAGCCGCCTGTCTTCTCACTCCACACCAGAGCTGCCCCGCACTGGTAGCCTGTACGACGGTCCGATACAACGACCTTCTATGGTGAGACCAACACCACTTCTCTCGTCGTCTCGTCTCCGCTGCTTCGCGTCGAGACTATAGCACGCGCAGACGCCCGCTTCCTGCCCGAACTTGACTGTTCTTAATACCATCCTAGCTCTAAGTGCGTTTCGTGCTGTGATAGTCTTTTTGAGTGTTTATTTTATGGGTTTTTTTCGTTTCCTGTTTTATTAATAGTTTTTGTGTTTTCCAACAAACGGCTTTGTCCTCGATTTGGGTTCTGGGAGGCTCCGCCTCAGAGAACCGCCAGAAACATTAACACAAAAGAACCTGCTCATCACAGTGCTACAACTGTGGTATCGAGGGCCAAAACGCTAGGTACTGCTACGTGGTCCCGCAACGCCGCCAGCCGCCGAGGTACGACCGATCAACAACATCTGGCCAGCAACGCGTTGGCGGTGCGTACACATATCCACGCGGTACGTCCAACGAGAACGTGGGAACACTGCGAAACCGTTCACCGGCCTCCGATCGGAGCTTGACACCACCTTCCTGCTCCTCGCGTAAGCCGGTCACCGTCTCCCCGGCGCCGCTACTCGTCGCCTTCGCCGGAAAACTAGTCAGCGCGGCCGTTGGAGGTGATGCCGCTGGACAGTCTTCGATTATGACAAAAGTAACTCCACCAATTTGCATGTTTAAAAATAAGGTTGGCGTACGTGTAGACGGTGTCTCAACAATGGCCTTAGAGGACACTGGATCGACCGTTTTCGTAATGATTCACGCATTCAAACGCCTGCTAGGACGAAAAGTGCTGTTTTCGTGGGACCGTGCCGATGTGTTTCGTGGAGTGAGTGGAGAACTATTGTACGCTGTAGGTGCGTGCAGTGCATAAGTTAGTTTGGGTTGTGAAACGTTTAACGCGGAGTTTGTAATTTTACCTCATGCTACGTATGACGTAATTCTGCGCCTCGATTTTCTTAAGCTGTGTGGTGCCAATGTCGATTGCCGGACGGGAGAAATTACTGTGGATTCGAGCCTTCCGGCCGTCTTTGTGGAACACCCACCGTGTTACGAATGTGCCCTTTGTGTTTCCGCATATACCGTCGTACCGCCGCTGTCTGCCAAATGTGTCTCAGTCGCCTGTTCTCCTGCAACCGACAGAAGATTTGACGCTACCGTAGAGCCCATTCACCTTAGTTGCCTGAAGAAGAATGTTCTTGTGCCCTATTGTACGCTCTCGGTTATCGGCGGGCGTACTGTATTCTGGACGATAAATTGCTGGAATTAATCCACAATACTGCAGGACGGTTTAAAACTTGCGGCTATTCATGAACATCAAGTATTGGCGCTCGCCATCCTTGCAGGAGCCCCTGATGCCACGGATGAGTCCCAGTCGAATGCATGCGTCACGGACACTTCGATAATGGCTATGATAAACAAATCGCTCAGCACTAACCAACTACAGGAACTGGCAAATATTCTACGAAAACACTTCGCGGTGTTCGACTTTTGCCAGCAAGAGGCTCCACGATCCTTTCCTCCTTGTCGTGTACAGCATCGCATAGTCACGGGGCCTCACCAGCCTCTGCGACAAAAGCCATACCGGATGTCACCTTCGTAGCGCAAGGTGATCAATGACGAAGTCCGTGACATGTTAAAGAAAAACGTTATCCAAGAATCGAGTAGTCCGTGGGCAGCCCCTGTAATTCTAGTTAAAGAGAAAGATGGCACGTGGCGATTTGGCGTTGATTACCACCGCCTCAACGCCGTTACCAAGAAAGACGTAAACCCTTTGCCACGGATTGATGATGCTATAGATTGCCCTTCTTCGGCTTCATACTTTTCGAGTGTAGACTTGCGGTCCGGATACTGGCAGATTCCGATGCACAAGGCAGACAAGGAAAAAATTGCATTCGTTACACCCGACGGACTTTTCGAATTTAATGTGATGCCGTTTGTACTATGGAACGCGCCTGCAACTTTTCAGCGCTTCATGGACACCACTCTGCGTGGTTTGAAATGGGAGGTCTGCATGTGTTATTTGGATGATGTCGTGATTTTCGAACGCATGTTTAGTGGACACAACGCTCGCCGCAATCTTGTACTAGAGTGGCTAGGCAAATCACGCTTGGTACTAAACTCCAGGAAATGTCGCTTTGAAGAATGCCAAAGACTAGTTCTAGGCCACCTAGTGGACAAAGAGGGCATAAGGCCTGATCCAGCAAAAACTGCTACAGTCGAAGCCTTTCAGCAACCTTGCTCAGTAAAAGAGCTACGAAGCTTCTTAGGCCTTTGCTCATACTTCCGTCGGTTTATTCCCGGATTTGCTCACATCGCGCATAGATTGACGTGTCTGCTTCAGAAAGGCGTTCAATTTGACTGGACCCCAGAATGTGCGTGTGCTTTTCGTGAACTGAAGTTCCGTTTGACGTCCCACCCAGTTCTCAAACACTTCGATCCCTTGGCTCCCACAGAACTTCACACGGATGCTAGCGGTATTGGCGTCGGCACAGTTCTTATTCAACGCTTCAACACCAAAGAACACGTCGTAGCGTACGCGAGTCGCTCTCTAAGCAAGCCCGAGCGCAATTACACCGTCACAGAACAAGAATGTCTCGCGGTGATTTACGCAGTACACCTCTTTCGGTCATACCAGTACGGACGCCCTTTCACCACCGTCACAGACCATCCCTGGCTGTGCTGGCTCGTCAATCTGCGTGATCCATTTGCCAGGCTTGCACGTTGGACACTCCGTCTACAGGAGTATGACATCACCGTTTCCTATAAAAGCGGTCGACGGCTCGCCGACGCCGACTGCCTGTCGCGGCTACCGCTTCCCACGGCGGACTGTGACGGGGACAACTTTGACCAATACATCGTATCCTTGGAGCCAGCATTTCCTGATCTCAATACCTTCAGGACTGAGCAGCAAAACGACGACACTTTAAAACTGCTTGCTGCCAAACAGAAATCAGCAGCCAATCGTTATTGCAAAAGTGATGGGCTTCTGTACAAAAATAATTATTCTACCACAGGCTCACGATATCTCCCGAAAAGTCTGCGCACTTCAATCTTGCGGGCTATGCATGACGAACCAACCTCCGGTCATTTGGGAGCAGCTAGACCGCATTGCCGTCTTCAAGAACGATTTTACTGGCCTAATAGGCGTCAGACGATGCGACAGTACGTATCTAGCTGCAACGAATGTCAACATCGCAAACGTCCCACAAGTTCTCCTCCTAGTAGACTACACCCTGTCCCACCCCCAAGAAGTCGGGATCGACCTTCTCGGCCCGTTTCCACGGTCCTCTAACGGAAATCGTTGGATCGTAGTGTGCACTGACCACTTGACACGCTACTGTGAGACGGCTGCAATACCACCGGCTATTGCAGCCGACGTGTGGCTTTTCTTGCTACGTTTTATCATCCTCCGACAAGGGCCACCTAAAGTCGTTATCAGCGATCGCAGGCGACAGTTTACTACAGGTGTGGTTGAAGAGATGCTTCGTCAGTGTTGTTCAAGTTTTCGACACTCTACGCCGTACCATCCACAAGCAAACGGACTTACGGAATGCACCAACAGAACTCTCACGAACATTTTGTCCATGTACGTCTCGACGGATCACAAGAACTGGGACAGCGTTCTACCTTTCGTAACTTATGCATTTAACACCGCCCAGAACGAAACTACCGGCTACAGCCCAATCTTTCTTCTTTACGCTCGGCCGCCACGTTATACCCTTGATACGATCTTCCCATTTATAAACCACGATGATGCCTGCATATGTGGGACCATCTGTCGTGCAGAAGAAGCCCGCCGCCTTGCTTATTTGCGCACTCTTGCTTCACAAGATCGTTCGAAGGCTCGTTATGACCGCCGACACCGACACGTCACATATGATGCCGGTGACTTACTGTCGATGTGGACGCCTACCAGTAAGTCACCGGGATCATATGTGACAACATGAGCCAATGCGAGTGCATTTAAGGCTACTGACAAGGCATAGGAATCATCCACTGACAAATGTCACAAGTATACGGCCTGACGCCACCTACTCAGGAGCCGTATTGTCGCAACGGGATCTACTACCGTCGGACTTCGCATTACATGGCATACCGGAAGCTCCACTCTGGACGATGGCAAAGCCGACGGTGAAAATCTCAATCCCCGGAATAACGAAAAAGTCGAAAATGCCACTTGCGGGTCTCAAACATTTCGCGTTATCCTACATTGCTTACAAGTACGGATATACCGAACATGTTTTTGCAGATGGTTCTGTTACACAGACCTCTTCCGCGGCAGCTTACACGGTACCTGCAATGGGGATTACGCAGCGGTTCAAGATAGGACACAAAACATCGTCGACAGCAGCTGAGTTGACCGGCATTCGAGAAGCAGTCCGCTGCATACTACAACAAAACCTCGCTAACTGGACAGTGTTCTGCGACTCAAAACCGGCGCTGCAACTCATAAGAAATTATATGAATCCCAGAAGCGCATATAGCCCTCTAATCTACGACATCATGGCTCTGCTTACTGAGGCGTCTCAATCCGGACATACCATTGCACTGCAGTGGATTCCCAGCCACTGTGGAATAGCCGGAAATGAGCAGGTTGACGCGGAAGCAAAAATGGCGCACACTGACGGGAAGATTATAAAACTTCCCTTTTGCCGTTATGACATCAACGCCTTGCTACACAACTCCATCAAAACGTCTATGGAGCGACAATGGGACAACCCCGAACATCGGCAAGAGCGCCTCTATAGACTTGACGCCGGTTTGCGATTCCGACTTCCACTTCGGATGCGGAGAGGCCAGGAAACACTAATCCATCGATTACGGCTTGGTGTGGCGTACACTCGCAAATACCTTCACAAGATTGGACGAGAACGGGACCCTGATTGTAGCGTCTGTCACACTCCCGAGACAATAGAACACATACTTCGCGTGTGCCCTCAATATGCGACCGAACGAAGGACACTAAAACGTAGTGTTGACTCTTTGGACTCCCGCCCCTTTTCAGAAGCCAAGATTTTAGGCGCATGGAGAAGCGTTGATCATGCCCAGCGCACCATAAGATCACTTTTGAACTTTATGTGTGAGACGGGCTTAGACGGTCGTCTCTAGGACCTGTGCAGTGTGCAGTGCGCGAAATGTGTTTGTGCGATGACGTTCTGTGCGGACAACACTACTCCTGCGTGTAGTGTATGAAAAGTGCACAACCGCGTATTGGACAACGTGTGTAAATAGTAGCTCCTTGTACGATATCATAATCACCTGTCACCTACCTCTCTCTGTATCACCCACTTCCCCTTACCCCAGTGAGGAGTAGCAGGCTAGAGACACGCTCTCCAGGCCGACCTCTCCTCCCTTTTCTTCATTAAAATCTACTCTCTCTCTCTCTACCTGCCGCATCTGTCTGCAAGGCCGTGAAGCTATTCTTTCACTACGACTGAAAAGCTGATCGGGTCAGCCCGATCGCCCACTGCATCACCTTATGCAGGCAAGCGCGCCGCCAGCGCAAGGCTGAACGGGGCGTTACTTGGCATCTGGAGGCAGCGGCAGTGGTGGTAGACACGTCGTCTGAATTCTTACTGTACTTACAGGTTAGTTACTTTTTCTTGTGATCTGTATATCGCTGCCGCTGCTGCCATTGGTCTTGCATTGCGTGGTTGCTATATGCCGCGCTGTTGTGTATGTAGACTGGAGCTCCCTAAAAATGGGCTTTTCATAGCCTTCACAGAATGTAAGTTTAGGTTTCACTTCGTTGAATGTTCGGGAGTTACCGAGGAGCTGCTTGGCTCTAGACGTGACGGCGTCAGAAAAAAAAATGGAAATGTTACACTTGTAAAGGAGGCAATAACGAAAACGGAACACCCGCCGTGGTTGCTCAGTGGCTATGGTGTTGGGCTGCTGAGCACAAGGTCGCGGGATCGAATCCCGGCTACGGCGGCCGCATTTCGATGGGGTCGAAATGCGAAAACACCCGTGTGCTTAGATTTAGGTGCACGTTAAAGAACCCCAGGTGGTCCAAATTTCCGGAGTCCCCCACAGCGGCGTGCCTCATAATCAGATTCTGGTTTTGGCACGTAAAACCCTATAATTTAATTTTTTGTTAACGGAACAGCTGTAGGAAGTTGCAGGTACGAGAAAGAGATATGGATGCGCATGTATGCAATTGAAACCAAGCTCGATTCCTTACTTAGCTTACCCTGAAAAGTTCAGCCAATCGAGGAATCTGTTCAGGTGATCTCGGATAAGTTTGACCAGTTTCAAGCGCGACTACTTGCCAAAGAGAAATCATCTAAAGATCTGGAAAAACGTGTTGGAATCCTTGAGAACACTAGCCTTAAAGAAGATGATTAGCTCAGACTAGATATTGATAACTTAGAATGGCGCAGCTGTCGCCTTAACATCGAGATGCATGGCATTCAAGAAACAGAAAACGAAAACTTGATCGAAAAGGTAAACAGTATTACAGATAAGATTTGCCAACCACATATAACGATGGATGAAGTCACCGCTGTACACAGACTTACAGCGAAGCTGGGAAAGACGCGTGGGATCATAATTCGCTTTGCAAGACAGGAACAGCGTGATTCCTGGCTTGCAAACAAAAATGAGTTAAAGAAAGTGGCAATGTGTACATCTGCGAGAATATGACTCGACTTTCCCGTGAACTTCTGTTTACAACTAAGGATTGGGCAAGGAGCCCTGGATATGCGTTTGTCTGGCATACGAATGGTAAGGTGTTGGTGCGAAAGAAAAATGGTGAACGTGCAGTGGTTATCCGAAGTGAGCGCGATTTGGAGGACTTCAAGCAAACTGTGAGGCGCCTCCTCAGTTTCCTTGTGCTTTTTAAGCACTATAATTAACAAGGATGACTCTACCCGAGGTCTGTACTTTCGGTTCATGCCATTCTTTTCCATTCCTTTATTTCAACATTCATCTGTAAATGTAAAACCGCTAGGACAGCAGCAAAAAGCCGCTATTTTAAGCGGCTTCACAAAGGCCCTTGCCCCTACAGTATTTGGTAGCAGACATTTTCTGAACTCTTTTCACGCTACAACTCATCGATGCATAAAATATGTTTTGAAAAACATACACTGTAACCAAATTTTTTAAACCAACAATACACGCCTTCTCCTAACAGAAATTAGAGCTTTATGTAACGTGATGAAACAATACATTTTTCCAGGTACATAAGAATATATAAAAGCACTTTTACATACAAGACAAATACAAAATTATTCCAAGCAAGAAAAGGTAACGCATATAACATACACTATTCACATGCAATCGCACGGCTAATGAAAAATGCCTTCAGGATTCGACGTGAAACAGTCCTTAGATCCATGTTTTCCTTTTCAAGACTGTTCAGAAATACTGATATTCGGCATGATAGTCTATCGTTTCCATGACTAGTTCGTGAAAAAGGCACAGCCCAATTTTTTCGCTCCCGAATGTCGTATTTGATGCGATGAGGTTTTCATAGATTACAAAGATCAGTAAATCCCGTGTGGCCTCGTTTTGCACTTTTTTATATTTCATAGCAAGATTAAACTGATAATTATAGTGAAATGGGAGAACATTAAACTTAGAAAATAAGGTCCTTGTATGACTGTCGTAAGAAATACAAGCAAAACATGGCGCAATGTTTTTTTTTATAAAAGAGATAACGTCTGAATATTTTTTGTGACGTTGTCCCCCATACAAGACAAAAATAATTTGCATGAGAAATAAATATTGTGTTATACAGCAACAGCCGTAGTTTCAACGGCAGAACATCTCGAAGCCTACAAAGCGCACCGCATGCTTTTGCTACACTTGTTGCCACGCGTTCTACGTGTTTGTCCCACCCTGTTACATCGTAAGGTCCCACCCAGCGCGCGCTCGAATGAGACGAGTCCCGTGCAAGCATAAGAAAAGACGCGTTTATTGATCGTAGAAACGGGCTTTTATAGCCAGGAGGGGAGAGGGGGAAGTGAGCACTGCTTGTGCCCACGTGTGACTAGCTTTGTCGTGATAAGCGGCGATGGCAGCCAGATAGGTTCCGTTGCTACAAGCCCTAAATGCTGATCAAACATCACTCCCAGTGTTGTCACGTCCGCGGTGACGTCAATTCGTTCAGGTCGATAGATTATGTTTAGATTACGATTTACATGTCTTTGTGCGGGTGCAAAAAGAACAGCTTTTGTTTTTTAGAGTTAATCTGTAAACAATTAGCTTTACTCCACCAATATAGTCAATCAACAACAGTGTTTGCTAGTTGTGAAAAGTTATTACCGTTACATGATTGGAAGAAAAGACTGCTATCATCTGCGTATATTATATAGTGTGGCAAGTTAATGATGTTTGTTAAATCATTTAAATACATGTTGAAAAGTATAGGCCCTAATGTGCTCCCTTGGGGAACACCAGCTTCTAAATTCAGGGAGCCTGAGTATTCTCCCGAGATGCAAACGCATTGTTTCCTATGGGTTAAGTAGGACCTTAGAATGTCCAGGGGTAATCCTCGGAATCCATAATGTTCGAGTTTTTTTTAGTAGAGTAATATGATTGATCCTGTCAAAGGCTTTAGAAAAATCGATAAATAAGCCTAATGTAATTTTTTTTTCTTCATAGCCGTTCAAGAGAAAATCCTTCTGCATTAATAGAGCTAATTCAGTCGATCGGCCCCTACGAAACCCAATTTGATGCGGCGATAATAATTGACATATTTCACAAAACGACACAACCCTTTTACAGTTAACCTTCTCTAAGCCTTTTGATATGACAGGAAGCATTGACACCGGCCGATAATTTGACATATCATTTTTGTCCCCAGATTTAAACACAGCAGTAACCTTTGCCTGGTTTATTTTTGTAGGGAAAACGCCAGTAGACAAGCAAACGTTGAATACGTGGGTAAAAGCGGGCACTAACAAGTCTATTGCAAATTTAATTGCTTTAATCTGGAGATCATCAATGTCACGTGCCTTACTCTTCTTTAAGGAAATACGAGCAGAGTTAACCTCGTCGGGTGTCGTAGGCTCAAAAAACGCTGTATCCATGAGTTGAAGTACACGAAAGAAGAAAAAATTGCAGAGCCGTAAAGGACCCGACTGTGCCTAGCATGCGACTGCTGGTTGCGGGGGTGGACGAATTGATACGGGGAGAGCGTCTAATTTGAGGCCTGCCCGCCATGGTCATTGGAGTGAAAGAGCGGTTGTGGGGACGCAGCTCCGGAGCCAGCACTCGCGGGGAGGGGCATTCTCAATTCCGGAAAGCGAGCATCTGTCCTCGTCGTCTAGTTCAGTTTGAGTGACGCGACGCGACGTTTTGGGATAGCGGCCAGAACGTCTTTGATAAGACCGCCGGTTCGTCGGACGCCACGCGAGGATTGTGCGATGTGCTGTGCGACGATTGTGGGTATTGTTTCGGTCATTTTGGCGATCGCAGAGGTGATAGCAGCGGAAATTTGAGTTTCTAGGGCATTGAAACGGGCGTCCATGCGGGCCTCTAGACGGGCCTCAAGTGCAGCTTCCGCGCTCAGTGCTGCCTTCGGTGCCGCGGGCTCACTCTCCATAGCCTAGGGTGAAGAGAGAGAGGGGGGAGTGGTAAGCTGTTTTGATTGCGATTCTAGTAGGAGCGCAATTTTCTTGAGCAGCATCTCAATTTGGCCCTCGAGAGCTGCTATTTTGGTTTGCTCGGCACTGCGTGCCGCAGGGGGGAGGAGGAAGGGGAGGAGGAGGCAGTCCTGCCCGTACCACTCACCTGCGTTCCGTGTTTCCCGGCGTTTAACCAGGCCCTAGGTTCGCCGCGTGGTGGGGCCGTCGACAGTTTACCAGTGTCGCCATGTGGTGGCGGCTGCATCGGCGTTCGTTTGCCGGCTCCTCCGGTAGATGACGCTTCTCGGTGTTGCTGTCATACCGACTCGGTGACTTGCCGGGAGGGCCAAGATGACGGCTATTCTTCTTGGCCGCGATTTTATTATTTATCCCACCCTTTGGGGCGGCCGTCTTGTGTGTGCGGAATTTTGCCGCACACTCCCGCGAATTCGTGGCGTGTCCACCGCCGCAAACCGAGCACCGCGTAACACACTCGTGAGGGGCCCGCACCGCCTCCACAAGCGGGGCTTGTTGCCCGCAAAGTTCGCATGTGCTCCGCTGCGTATTGGGACAGGCATCCGCTCTATGGCCGTCGGCCCCACACAGGCCGGAGGCCGGGATCGTCCGTTAGTAGTTTTGCACTGTGATGAGCATGTTCTCATAGTGCACAAAACGTGGTTTCTCCCTCCTGTTTGAGGAGCCGAATTTCCTCACCTCGACGATGGTGCCTGCACCCCATTGCACCTGCTGCCGAAGCGATTCAGTTTCCGTGTTGCTGTCCGTGTTGCTGACGGCGATGACGCCGTGGCAGACATCGCCTCCGTCTTGTCGAAGGTATTCGTAGAGCGGAATCGCCTCACTCTCGGTGTTTATTGAGAACTCCCCTAGGAGCCGATCTGCCGCCGCAGGGTTCTGGGTGTGGATCACGATGAGGTTTTGTTCGCGGGACGGCATAACCGTAACCGACCTTGCCACCTCGGGCCCAAGGTAGGCTGTAAAAGCGGCGCCGTAGCGGTTTTCCGAAAATGCTTGGTGCCGCCACATATGTTCGCGTGGCTTAACCACGACCACGAAGTCGTCCGGGCCCGGTTTTGGGAAAGGGCAAGGCTTCCAGTTAGTAAGGGCCTTGCCTTTGCTTCCTGCAGCGCGCGAGGCAGGAGGCTGCCTTTTGAAGGCTGGTGGGCCGGATGTCATGGTGGCCTTGGATTGAACAAGCGAGCGGCGCGCGACCGCTTCATTGAGGGATTCGTGCCGAAATTTCGGAACAGCGGAATTTTGGGCTTCCGATGTTGTAACCGTCGTCCAGGCCATGCCGTCGGGATCGTAACCCTTCTGAAATGACGTGGGGGCCGCCATTTTGTCTCGGGAGACCGGTTCAACCCCGCCGGGCGTCGGTGTTCGACGCCGTGAGGCGTAACGCCGTAATGGCGTCTCCCCCGTGATCGGGTGCACTTCGGCCATAAAATCTTCAAAAGTGGGCCCACCTGGTGAAATTAAGTATCCTCGTGGTTCAGATGCTTTGCTGCGTCGATTGACGTCGGTCTTGTTGGGGTAGAGAGAATTTATCCGTGGCTCCAGCCGAAAATCGACTGAGCCGATATGCCGCACGTCTAACTCCATCGCGCGCTCGCAGCGCCCCCTGCAGATCGCCGTCAAGAGACGGCGCGCGCCGCTGCGCAAACTACGCAGTTTCTACCAGAGTACAAGCCGCACCCCCCCCCCCCCGCCCCTAATCCCTCCCGCGCTACCTTCCCGCTTTCCTCCCTCGTGGGCGATTAAGCTCACCGTCGGACGCTTTCACTCGCACATACAGCATACGGCGCGCGGGGACGATGTTATCGCCCTTGGACTTTATACGGAACATCGCGGCAACCACGGCAGAAATGCGCCTGGGGTGGAAATATATGGCACCCATACGCTTGCGCGTGATCCGCGTTCACGGAGTGAAACGTCGCTGTAATTTTTTAAATCGCCTACCAAACGAACAGGTACGTCTTATACACCGGTGCGACTTATATACGTTTTATTGCGATAGCAATTATATGGACACTTCAACCGGATTTCTGCCCTCGGCGTCGCCGTCGACGTCGTCGTCGCCGTGAGGTTCCGTATAGATAAAATCTTCGCCGCGCGCCGTATGCCCGAGCGGTAGCGTGCAGGGACGCGCGCTATCATGGAGAGCGAATGCACTCAATCTCCGACGCGCAAGCAAGGAAGCGGGAAGCCAGCGCCGGAGGGAGCGGGGGGAGGGCGCACTTCTACTCTGCCAACAACCGCGCTCGTCGCTCGCCCGCACCGTCTCTTATCTCCACACGGCTCTGACCTTTGTAGGCGCTGTGCATTCGCTGCTCAGTTTCCGTTGAAGCGGTAGACCGCACGTACCTTCGCCCGCTGCGGAGTACGCGCTTGCTGCCAGCGTTTTGACAGTCGTTGTCTGCAGTCATTCAGTGTGATCTATTCATGTTTGTTTGTGCGCGCTCACACCACGCTTGTTCATTCAGTTACTAATAGTCGGGCCACATTTTCCAACGCACGCTACACATACAATGCTGCATGGATCGGCAGTGCAGCGCTACAGGTGTGTCCCTTCGCATGCGCTGCCCACGGGACGCGCTTCTCATCAACACCACCGTTTCACACACGCCATCTCGTGGTCATCGAGTCTCTCTTCATGTCGGTCTACTTACGCCGCAGCACACCTCAATCACCTCCATGTAGCGGGAGGAGCTAAAAGCAGTCTGTAAAGATAGCTTTTCAGAGGGCTGCTCCTCACCATTTTTTTAAAGCTGGCTAGCTTCCAGTAGGCATTATGTGGTCAATTGCTTTTGACAAATTACTTGTGCTCCTACCCTGTCAGATTTATTAGAGAGAATTAGCAAGTGGGTAATCAACAATTGCCAATGCATCGCCACTCCTTTATCATTCTTGAAAGTTTTGTCTGATACCCATCTTGAAAGGTTACTATAAGTTTCCTTCGAAAAAATAAAGGTGAGGTGTGATAGGCCTGTCATTGCTACTGGCACTGCCCCGGCTTAAGGGAACCAATGAGTTGAGGGGTAATAAGGAAAGTAAATATTATGCTCCGAATACCTTCGTTTATGAGGCCTTTTCAAACATTTTTTTTAAATTGTATTCCTTGGTAAAACGCTGCACTCAACAGCAGAATGTGTTTCTCAAATCATGGAAAAGGGCATTCCAGGGCTCCTTAAAAAGTAATTATCAAAGAGGCTATGTGCTAGAACTCTTCCAGGAAAGCAAGTTCAAGTTTGAAATGTTCGCAAGATTAGAGAGTTTCCATGATCTGAAAAATGGCCCATCGTAGGCTGAGCTGTGATACTTAGTCACGAGCAAGTTTGAAAGATGAATTTATTAGTGTGTTTTAGAAGGAGCATCCCCAAAAACACAAACTCCTTTGTACGCCTTTTGGGTTCTATTGTACATTAGGTTGACAGCCTACCCTAACCGAGTCCCCTGTTTTTATAACTCCCTCGTCTCTACCACCAGATCACTCTACAGAACTTAAAAAATTGCCCGCCAATCCACCCTGTGAAGGTGGTTGGAAAGCGAAGCTTTTTACGCCACCCTCACGGTGACTGCGACGTAGAGCACTGCACGCCCAGTCAAAAAATCCGTCAAAGCGTTCTTGTCGGAACGACAGCATTCTTGTCGGCAACGACAAGATTCTTGTTTGCAACGACAGAATTCCTGTTTGCTGCCTTCCGACACCGACAGCAATGCTGTTTGCAACGACAGCATGTCTGTTTGCAGCCTTCCGACACCGACAGCAATGCTGTTTGCAACGACAGCATGCCTGTTTGCTGACTTCCGACACCGACAGCAATGCTGTTTGCAACGACAGCATGCCTGTTTGCTGCCTTCCGACACCGACAGCAATGCTGTTTGCAACGACAGCATTCCTGTTTGCTGCCTTCCGACATCGACAGCAATGCTGTTTGCAACGACAGCAAGCCTGTTTGCTGCCTTACAACACCGACAGCAATGCTGTGTGCACGGTTGACTAGCAGATAGACACTAACGACGGAGCCCCAATATGGCGCCCGCGATTAGATGGGCACTGCGAAATGCGTCGCGGCGTCGACGCATGTTAGCTAATGCACGCATTTATGAAGGCACGAGGCGACACCAAACCACAGGTATTCGATAAAGTGTATCTTCATGAAAGATCGATGCAAGTAGATTGGTATGGTGAGCCATCAATGAAGTAGGAAAGACGTCGCGATGAGTTGCCAAGGAAGCCCTCTCTTCTGCATGGCTCCGGCATTATTTGTAAACGCTGAAAACAGTCGTCCACGCGTGTCAGCTGCGTGAAGGCAAGAGCGAGTCTACTACGGGTGCATGCGCACATGACCAAAGTTGCCTTCTCAGTTGGCCTACATGCCGACGTATTTCTGAAGCTGCGCGCTGCAACTACATGCGAGCACCGGTACAGACTATACAGACAGTTTTAGAAGAACGCTGTTTACGCTCCGCGCCGCTCAGATTTCATGCTCCGAGATACTGCAGGGAACTGCGTAGATTTCGCATTTGATAAGCGCGTCTTGCCGAGACGCGAGCGACGCGCTATCAACTCGGCTGCAAAACGACGACGAGGCCAAGTAGTCACCGCTATCACGCTCCGCTCAGTCGGCTTTGAAGCGGAGCGAGGGATGCGGTCTTCGTTCCGCTGCCGGTATGAGCGTCGTGCGCAAGCGCAATTATATCGTCCCCGCTAAGCGGTTGTGTGGCATTTGCTAGCATATGCCGGTCTGAGCGGGGCGGACAGCAAGCGCTCAGCTAAAACAGCTGATCGTATGCGCGCTCGATGTTATCGGAAGCGTATCAATGTTTCGTTCGGTGCAAGTCGATCACCGCAGGGAGATTGTATTATGCTTAATTTTGACTTCGTGCGTAGCTCTCGTGCCCAGTCTGCGTGTACGGTGGCAGCGCATTCAAGCTATTTTACACATATCTTTTTTTGTGTATGGATATTCCCCCTCTTGTAAGAATGAATACAAATTTAATTTCATTTTTTATCATATAATAAATCAATCACTTTATTGTTGTATCATAGGTTAATTACACCAGGGTCTCAATGTACAAGACTGCAACACGTAGAAGCAGCTGTAGAAAGCCTCACACAACACTGCCCAAATGTTTGCTGCTGGAACAGCATAGATTTATGCCATGCATGTTCCTCGTTCATTACAGACATGCAAAAGTTTGACCACATTGCACAAAAGCAAATGCATAGGAAAAAAATGTCACAGTTTCGCCCTAAGGGCGAAGCAATGAATGCGATAGCAACACAGCAATGTCATACGATGTAAGGTGAGCGGCTTTGGTAGCAATAGGAATTGTAGTAAACATGAGCTGATTAAGTAAGCAGGTGTGCTGCGGCGTAAGTAGACCGACATGAAGAGAGACTCGATGATCACGAGAAGGCGCGTGTGAAACGGTGGTGTTGATGAGAAGCGCTTCCCGTGGGCAGCGCGCGTGCGAAGGGACACACCTGTAGCGCTGCACTGCCGATCCGGGCAGCATTACATGTGTAGCGTGCGTTGGAAAATGTGGCCCGACTATTACTAACTGAATGAACAAGCGTGGTGTGAGCGCGCACAAACAAACATGAACAGATCACACTGAATGACTGCAGACAACGACTGTCAAAACGCTGGCAGCAAGCAGCGGGCGAAGGTACGTGCGGTCTGTCGCTTCAACGGAAACTGAGCGGCCAGTGCATAAAGGTCAGAGCCGTGTGGAGATAAGAGACGGTGCGGCGAGCGACGAGCGCGGTTGCTGGCAGAGGAAAAGTGCGCCCCCCCCCCCCCCCCCGCTCCCTCCGGCGCTGGCTTCCCGCTTCCTCGCTTGCGCGTGGGAGAGATAAGAGACCGTGCGGTCGAGCGACGAGCGCGGTTGTTGGCAGAGTAGAAGTGCCCCCCCCCCCCCGCTTCCTCCGGCGCTGGCTTCCCGCGTCGTTGCTTGCGCGTGGGAGATTGAGTGCATTCACTCTCCGTGATAGCGCGCGTCCCCGCACGCTTCCGCTCGGGCATACGGCGCGCGGTGAAGATTTTATCTATACGGAACCTCACGGCGACGGCGACGGCAGAAATCCGGTTGAAGTGTCCATATAATTGCTATCGCAATACAAGTGCTTGTAAATGACAATGTCACTTCCTACCACTGTGCACAATAGCCACCAAGTGAATCACAGTGCCAAGACTTGCATGACTTAGTATTACAACCATACATACTTGCAATAAAAGTTCCCTTTGTGCTAGTGTGCAAGATACGGTTGACGGCACCATGAAAAAACAAACCTTAAAAAAGTATGTGTAGTATACAGGAAGGGAACATTAAAATAACTGACTAACAGAAGTGAATTTGGATCGCTGCTACAGTCCCCTTTCTAACACTACAAACGCTTCTAATAGGAGTCAACCCTCTTGGTTTTCTGCCATGTATGTTCTAAGCAAGTCGATGCTCACAAATGCATGTTACAAAAATGAAGCAGTACTATTTTCTTAATATTTATTTTTTAATATTCTCCCTCACTGTCATTTACACAGCATCCAGTCATGACGTATTAACCTTTCATACCACAACAGCAACAAAACTGACAAAAGGCATCTTGAATTTTCTGTCAAGCAGCTGCTTTTGTCCACCAATGCAACAAAGCTATGCTGTCTTTGCCAAGGCTGATAGCACAAGTGGCACGTGGTTAGCAACCAATGAGTAGAGCAACCAGTAGACACAATGCAAGAGCTAAGGCCACTTAACCCTTTCACACCGTTCCTTTCACACTGCGGTCAAACGCCAGCTGCACATTCAGCCCAAAGCAAGAACAAAACCTATACAAACTGCCACAGGGACACAGTGTAAAGAGCACTCACCGTCGGACAAGCAGTTTTCTTTTGAAACTTCGGAGAGAACCCTATCTGGACAGAGGGAACAGTTTTGAGAAAGCTAGGGCACAGATTGCGGCTCATTAAAGGTCCTAACAGGTTAGTACGACAACAATGCGATCACATCAAGCCCAGCACTTTGAGACACAACATAGAAGATTGAGCGATATAGGATAACAGCTGTACGCTAACCATGAGCAGCGTGCCACTCCCATGTACATTTGGGATACGAGCAGATCACCCCACGTCATTGGAAGCCGCTCAGGCACACTGGAGCCTCTCAGGAAGCTGGAACACCAGTGACCGAGCTAGACATCGGTACTGTCCCTTACCCTGCAATTGTGGATACAGAGCGGAACACGACTGCAGCGTCATGACCACAGTGGGAAAATGACGCCCTCGAAATCACTACGGCGACTCCATCCGAGAAGGGAGGGAAGTGTGTACAAGCAATGCACCACCGCTCCTCAGTTGGAGGAAGCTTCACCAGTGCAGCAGAAACGGGAAGCGACCCCAGCCCGAGTCAAGTTCCAAGAATCCCGTGAGGATCTGTGAAGTGAAGTGTCAAATCCTTGAAAACCACCAACTGATGTTTCAACTGTGGAACAGATGTATCTCTCTTAAGGGACACTGAATACTATCATTCACAAACACCTGATGTTCCGAAATGTCAGTGAATACTGGATTTCAAGACAACTGGCAGTCTTCGATTGGCACAGTAGACTGCAAACTAGCCTAAAGCTTGAAGAATGTTGTGACAGGAAAGGTTTTGTGACAGGTTTATTTGCCAAGTCATCACCTATGACAAGATGTGGGTGAATCATTTATAAAAGTTACACTTGCCTAAACAATGAACACATATGGAAGCTTCCCAACACAAGAAGTTTCGAGCAACTCGATCGGCAAGGTGAACTCATGGTCATGGGTTTTTGAGTGGATAGATGTAGCATCATCTTGATTTCCTCCCTAGTAGTGAGACTAGCTGAGCAAGTACACGAGTAGTGAGCAAGTACAGCTGTGAGGTTCTCCAACGTGTAGACAGTGCACTTAGGAAGAAATGGCCCTGCTTAAATACCATGGGGGTTCTCTTCATCCAGGAAAACATGTGTGCACATACAGTGCACCACACAATGGGCACTTTACAAATAATCTTGGATGAGAGGTGCTGCCGCATCTGCTATAAAAGCCCAACTTCACTCCAAGGCTCATTTCTTTGGGCCACTAGGATAATGAAATACAGTAGGCTGTCCATGCATGGCTGCAACATAAAAGAAATCTTTCTACGCTGCTGGCATCCTTGTACTGCCAAAATGAAAAGGGATTACCTCGAAAAATGAGATCACTTCCATGCATGTAAACATGTTTCATAATCCTAAAAAATAAAAAGTCCAAGCTTGACTTGAGCACCTCTCATGCGCTCACCAACAGAATTAGATCAACTGATCCATTAGTCTTCATGACTTGATGAATTAATTTGAGCTTCAGTCCACTGCAACACTTTTGGTGATAGCCATGCACTTCGCTTAGACATAAAGCAGTTGCCCCAGAAAGATGGATCATAATTTTTCAGTTACAAGCCTATATTTTGAAGAAAGTACATACGGTTAAATTATAGCAGCCTGCTAAAGTTCGACGGATGACACAATTCAGAATTCATAAATACAACTACTCTACCTTAATATTGACTCTATAACTCACTTTCCAGAGTCAATTGTACCTGCAATCTTGAAATATGAAATAAACATTCAAGTTCCGATTAGTTCTTTTCCACCTTATTAAGTAACTCACACAAATATGATACGTTGCCAACAGAAAACACACTGCAATGTTATATCGCCAACACAATACAAGACGTGGTTCTCAGATAGGAGGCGGATGACGGCGGCACATCAAATGCACCGGGTGCAGTGAGCAGCTCCTGGCAGTGAAAATACATAGTACCCGAAACAACATAAATGGCTGAGATATAACAGTACATGCCATCGGACATTTTTACATAGGAAGAGCACGTTTTTCTTGGAACAGAGTACTCAGAACTGTGAAGACAATCGGGCCAACCTGGCACCTCAAATACTTGCACATTTGTGGGAGGGTACCAAATCATGATACGAAAAGCCTTTTCACATTTTGTGGAATATCATGAATTGGTCGTGCTTGTCCAAGAGCACATGTTTGAAAGCACCTCTTAAACGTGTTCTCCAGCTCTTTCTTTGCAGACAACAGACAAGGCGAAAGTTCCACTTGTGCTGAAGCAGTCCGATGGGCCTGGTGCATGATGCACCGTTCAGCAATTTGAACAGGCACATGCTTGGCAGCTGTTTCAAGCTGGAGTGCCTTACCAATGCCATCTTCAAATGGAAATGTTGAGGTACCCCAAAGAGGGATAAAACATCTGTGCGCACTTTGAAAGATGCAACAACTAATGCATGTTAAATGTCATTGCACTTTCTCCGTACAGCTTTGCAGTCTGCTGAACAAATGCTAAGAGCAAGTTTTCAGCGGCACAGATTTGAGCTTCTGTGACAATATCTTTCAACAAAAAAAGACTGCTTGTGTAAGTAGCACAAAATGCGCCACGTATGCTCGAGGATGTATGCATCATGACAGACAATACTACAATAAAAGCCGAGAGCGCCATTCAGCAGCCTTCCAATATGAGCGATCTGACAAGGGCCGTCCCGACCTTGACAAAATTATGGGTGGCCTTACTGAACGTAATCTTGCATCCACAATTAAACTTCAAGTGCCTGCCTATGTACCACGAAGAACCAGTACATGATAGCCACAATTCAATCACTTTCTTTGTCATGCCTTCCCAAACACAATGCATATAGTCAGGTGGCAGCCCTCAAACAAGATCAAGGCCTTGCAACTTGAAAAGAGTTGATGGTCCCTTGATGCCACAAACAGGTTCCTTAAGCTGAGCTGTTTGAACCATTCCTTTGAGCCCACCACTGTGTGTCCTGTCAGGTGCATTCTGGCTGTTGAAAGGGTACTTCATTCTGTCTGCAGCCAAAGCATCAATTGTACTAAACACCAGGATGATATCTGCATTTAGAATGTTCAGATGGACACTGCAGTGAAAATATGCAAGGTTTTAAAACACTTCCAGTAGTCAAACATTTCACAAATGGCCCTCATGCAAAATTGATGGCATCTCTCGACAGCACAGCACAAGTGGGGAAAAGGCGCCATGTTGCAAGACTGCACCCACCGCAAAGAGAAAGAACCTGCCTAGGACTGTCCAAGACCTGCAGTTTGCATGAGCAATGCAAAATATTCCTAACATTCCTAGGGTTCATCTTTTACCACGACAAAAAGGCAGCGAAAGAGAAATTTCAGATACCAGCTAGAAACGAAGGACACATATTTTTTTCTTGCGCATATATGCCACAAAACAACCAACATGAGCAGCATTTTATCACAGCCTATTTTGCCAGATTTTCTAGAAGTATAGCTACTGTTGAAGTAAAATATGATTGATTTAACTACATTATGCATTTTTATGCAAGGAAGTGAACGCTTGCTATTTTTTTCCATTTGTGATTCTGACAAGTTTCTTTGAAACTTACAGTTGCACGACATCCTGAACTACACTTAACTGAGGTGTGAATTACAATGTCAACATCAGTGCACTGTAATGTTTCGAGTGGCTCGTGAGCATTGATTAAAATAATTTCAATTTTCAACAAACACAATCACTCCAGTGCAAGTGGTGTTTCGCATGGCTCACGAATACCGCACGTCTTGGACAGTCCTAGTCAGGTTATTTCAGCTTTGTGACGGGTACAGTCCTATAATATTGTTGCGGGCGAGACAACAGAGACAGCCAGAAGTCAACGTCTTTATCGGAACCAGACCAAAAGAACAACGTTCTTTTGGTTGTTCATATGTGTCGGCACATGCCGACACATATGAGCCAATATGGTGCACGCAAGGTCTATAGCGGCATTGCCATGCAGTTTCTGTTACACGAGCAACTAAGAGGTCAGCTTCTGTGCCTTGGGCCAAATGCTACTTAGAAACGACACATCTGAATGGTAAAAGAAATGCAAACTGTCAAATTCCAAGAAGAATGAAAAACAAGTTAGTGCAATGCAGCTGTGTGTACTGTATCCTGAATTCACACGTCTTTATCAACATCACTCACCTCATGGCGACACTAAAATCACTGTTTCCCTTTTTTTCCCTTCCCACCATACAGCAGAAACTTTTCTTGCAAGTTTTTCAGCGATAGAAAAAATTGCACTAAAAAGTGATGCGCGTGAGCTAAACTGCCATAATTAATAGTGCTTCAAATAGTTTTCCTGGTTTTCAGCTTTGTATTGCTGTTTCCTAGATTCGGAAATACAGCAGTTGGCCAAACTCGAAAGTGCAAAAGCTAATTCTGCGCTTCTTATACAGTATCAGCTGCTAGCTAGGGGCGCTTTCTGCACAAATCTGTGTCGTTACATCCAGGCAGACCCCACTCAACTATGATCATAGGCTGCTGTCTGCCAATGCCAAACACGATATCATTAAGGTATTACATGTTTTGTCAGATTTGCAACAAATGTTCAAACAATTAAATGGCAGGCCACTGAAAGTGATGACATAATTGCATCATGAAATAGTGTGGAAAGTATGCAGTCAACATAAAAATACATCAGGCATGGTCAACCAAAATTTCTGATGCACCAAACAATTAAAACAAAAAGCAGTAAGTGGATAGCTTTAATTGTTAATGACTACAAACTTTCCAGTGTATGCAAAATTCAGTGAATAGGTTTGACAAGTTATTTGGTATTCTTCAAATCTGCAGCACATACACTAAAACACGAATCAGAGAAACATGAGACATAAAGCTTTTTTGACAGCCTGTGCTTTAGTGTGTGCACATCACATTCAAATAATACCAGGATGCATAAGCAAAGAGCCCACCTTCCTTCTCTCATAGACTTGACAATAGCCATTACAATTAATGGCAAAATGCTCTTTAACTGAGCTCACTTACCATCTGTAAGCATACCTTGCCCCAAGCACCAGCTGCATCCAAAGTACCCATTATACTGCTTCCTGTTTAGGATAGCTGCTCTTGCTGGGGAGTCAACACAACAGACAACAACGTGCACTGCTGTCTGAACAGTTCTTCCAGTGTGCGACCACACTAGCTTTCCAACGCTGTTGATCTCTTCGACAAATTGCTTCAGGGAGAGCATTTGAATACAACACACCTGAAGCTAGCACATTTTGCCACAGAGTTAAAACTGGAAGTTCATTAATCATCACTCGAATTGGCCATATGGAGTTTTTGCTCGTATCAAACACAGGTGCTCCATCTGTGTTCATGGTCAAAGTGATGTCGCTCCATGTTATGTTCCTCTGCTTTCTAACACTGCGGTAGAGAATGCCATTCGTGATGTCAGCAAAAACACTTGACACATGAGGAGCAGATGCAATCTTCTGCAAATTAGAAAGCAAGGTACTGCCAACCTGTTTTAGCAGTACCAGAAGCTGCTGCTTAATATTGAATATCAGAAAAAAACTTGCAGTAATAATTAAATGTTGCAGCTTCTCACTGCTGCAAGAAGCACAATTGATGGTGTCTTCGTCTTTGGCATCATTGTATCTTCCCAGTTATTGATGACAGGGCTGGCAGTATAGATGGATCCTCAGTGCTTTTCTGTTTTTCCACAGCCTCCTCATATCATATGTAGTGCATGGCACAACTTTCTCCCCAAACAGAGCATTTATTAAAATGAGAAGTCCTTGTAGTTGTGCCCACGTAAGACCTGAAATAACAACATATACCAGTATGAGCAGCATAGCCTGTGCCCTTGTTGTTTTCTGGTTTGGAAGGTACTCCTCTGAGAGCTTTGTGAAGTAAATGTACTGCATGCTCACTTTCTTCAGCACTATTCTCTGGTTCACTGTCTGCATCACCCTTGTGCCCTTCATCCATCCACTTCCGAACCATCATCACTCAACTCAAAGACAGAACTGAATTCATCGCAACTGAAGTTCACTGTACATTCATACGCAGTGCATATTTCACTTGCAGCTTGGTTAGTGTCTTCTACGTCGCTGACATGTGCACTCGTGCTTGCACAAGCATACATTTCTGAAGCAAAATTGGAGTTGATGTGCCTAAGATTATCAGCTTCATTCTCGCTCGATTAAACACTACTGACATTCGTTGAAGGGCTGTTCAGGTTTTCCAGGTTCATCGGAAAGAGCAAACAAATAAGAAATTTTATCTTCTAGGGATACCAACTACAAAACAAGTGTCACATTCACAAGAAACATACATAGGGCATAGGAAGGCAACGGTGAGATTACCACTCTTGCGTAAAGCCAGTTCACTGATTAATATGTAGCGCAAAAAAGGACTAGCTGTGTTGCTCTCTATATATTAAATTGAATTATGGGTGCGACAGTGTATGTGCCACGTGCTAACTTCATAATGGTGCAGGAAGGTGCAGGTTTACCAGCTCTATCTCGGGTAATGAACAGGACCCTGATAAAATCCACTCCCTAGGGAGTCTGCTATTATTCTGCCATTAGCCACCTCCGGCTGTGTCCTTTTGGAAATACCCTGCCTTGTACATAGAAACAGCGTTGACACAAGGACGTAGGTCAGCTTAGGTACCACTATTAGAGGGAACATGCACGGGTGTGGCTGTTGTTCTGTAAAGTGCCATCTGCTGGCACCCGCTCGGCACAGGCACAGAGTGCGGCTGAGGCAGTACGCTCCATGCATTGTCTGCAATTACACCGCCCAGTGCTTGGTAGTAGCAGACGACACACGGAGCACAGAGTGCCAGTGGCTTTCTGCACCAAGCGGGTGCCAGGCACCAGCAGATGGCACCTCATGGAGCATTGGTCACGTGCTCGATTGTTCCCTCTTACAATGGTAGATCCTGTACGTTGCATTGTTCCAGGCTAAGATCGTTGCTGTTACACGTGAATGATTCAATTAATTTTATGGCACGTCCTTCCAAAATAAATCGCGCTACCATAAACCCTCCAAGATGCGTTACCAAAAAGCCCACATTGCAACCCTCGTGATCCTTGGTTGCAAGCAACGTTGGTTGTAACTGCACTCCGAAGAAACGTGCGCGTCACGATCAAGTGCTAGCACGAAACAATTCCCGCTTTCTCCGCGTCGTGACACATCGATGCGCGAGGCAGCACTCAAGACTATGCGTTTCTTGGCTCAGGAAGCACACTGGCGACTTGGACACGTCATAGTTTGCACCTCACGCAGTAAGACTTGTAGCTGCTTTTTGTTATTCGCAGTATGAAATACTGAAACTTACAATAATGACACGTACCTGACTTGCAGCAGTGGATGACCTTGGTCTTTTCAGCATGTACTCTCGAGTTTGCTGTGGCACTTGAACGTTCGAGTCCGGCTGCAGGTACTGCCTATAATGCTTCCTCTGATTTTGGACATTGCGACGTTCGAAGCCAAAATTTTTCACTGGGGCGAACACTGCGGGGCAGTCCAATGTGACTATACAGACTATATTAATATAAAGGTGTAAGCAATACCTAGCCGCGATCACGTCAACTGCAAGCTTTTAGTAAGCTTTAGTAAGCTTCGCTTCGCCTCGCGTTAATGATCAGAATCACGGTATTACTGACGACATCACACAATGCTAGGCCAATGTCAAATTATAACGGGTTAGATTATAAAGGTTATTATGTCACTAAAAATGCGAAAAAAATGTTCTAATTTATTTGTTTGGCGTGATTACAGCCAAATGCCTCATACGCAAGGATGTTATTGTACATCGGTTGCCGTGAAAGCTTGTAAAGTTGCGGAAAGCCGTGAAAGCATTCAGAAAAATGACGAACTGATAAGTTGTTCATTTTAAATAACCTTATAAATAAAGGATTTAGAAAACTGACATGGAGTGCAGAGGCATACATATCAAGAAACAAGGAATGCATGCATATACCATTGATTGATTATTGATTGATTAAATGTTTTGCTTATGGGATGGCGAAAGGGAAAATGTGCTTTGTGTTTCTGTTTCTTCGCAAGTTTTATTTTGCTAGCACAAGATGCGATATAAACAAGCTAGAGAAACACAACAGCGGAGAAGATGGTTTTCGGATATTGCAATAGAGAGAGATACTATATCTTAATTTTACTCATGCTTGCTCATTAATTAAGAAGCACACACACATGCCAGACAAGAAAATGGCTAGATGAATTTTTGTGCCATGTGAACTGTTCCTACCATAGAGTCAACCATGATCGATGTCATTGCATATTTAGTGGCAATGCTACCATAATTTCGTGTGGCGCACATTCCTAGAAGTGGCACGCACAATCTACACGTTAAGTAAACCATGTCGTACCTATGCTATATTTACTCGGCAAGGATCTGAGTGGCGTTGCAGAAGTCGTGGGCAGCTTTTTTCGTTGCGGGGTGCTCTTTTCGTCGCAACAATAGACTGGATTTTTTTACAAGTACTGCTCCAAGAGGGCATATATGTAAATGGCAATAGAGGCCTTAGGAGAACACTTGACATTATATACAGCAGGCAGCACAGCATCTCTAGGGCACCCAAGGGGCAGCGGGGGGATCAAAGTTGGAAGCAAGTAGGTCCATGAGTAGGGGCCTCGGCGAGCCCCAACCCATGGACCAGTCTGGATTGTGGTTTTTGGTGTCCCCATTGCCAGCTTCCGTGTTCTTGAGGCGTGTGTGTCGCGGCAACTGCACTCCAATATAATAAGAAATAATGGTACGTTAATTGTTACAACTAGTAAATAAAAAACTATTAAAGAAATATCCAGCCACCACTAACTTGCTATGCTGAGTTCTGCCCCACCGCGGCCAGTTAATCCCCGCTATAATGCTCTGCTTCGGTTGTGATTCTGGTGTTGAGAAACCTTGTGCTTATGATCTGATTTCAGCGCCCAATGTGTCACATGCAGCTTCGGTGCAATTACAATTAAGCTTGTAATTCTCTTCATTTATTACTCGAGCAGAAATGTGCATGCAGTCTTTTGTTAATTAGTTTGTATGCATGATCACCGTTTCTAAATAGAAACAAGCTGTTTAAGGTTTCCTTGTTTCGGCGGTGTCACTTTGCATAATAATATCCATGTGCATATATGTAATTGATCAGCTCTACGTTAACGATGCGTGTGCTGCATTGCTGCGGCATGAAAAGCATGTTTTTTTTCTGTAAGCCGCATTGGCCGCGCGCTCTTCGCCTTCGGGTATATATATATATATATATATATATATATATATATATTATCCAGGCTAATAGACGCGGTCAGCTGCTTGACAATGCATGACAGAGCGATAAACCTAACGTGCATGCCCAGGCAGTGAAGTTACAACGCAAACGCTCACTTCCAAAACTCTTTTTGATTACTGCAGGGCCACGATTTTGTAGCGATGCCTTCCGCTCGATCATATGCCCCTCTTATCATCCACCGCTCATGGCCGGCTAGGCCGGTATTGGTAGCGATGCCTTTAATGTAATAATGTCTTTACGCGCTTATCGTGCGTTTTCGTGGACGGAGCGACGGTCGTCGCATTAACAACGGGATCAGCCGGCCGTGAGCGGTGGATGATAAGAATAGCGTAGAATAGTCATAATGCCTTGATACAAATCGCGGCCATGATCGCTTGATAATGCGGGCGGGGCGTCGCTCTGACCCCTGACAAAGCGCGAAAAGTGCAAAAGGAATATCATCAGAGACGGAATCGCTACAAAATCGCGGCCCGCGCGCATGTGCATCTGGTCTGTGTTGTGCGAGTTTGCGTGCGCTGAAAATATTTATTGCGCTCAGAGAATTCTGATCATGCCACTCTACATGACGCGGTGGGCAAAATGAATGAACGCCAACAATCGTGTTCATTGACCACGTATACAAAACACACAACGATCGATGTCGAATTCATAATTACTCTCATGAGTTGGGATGTCATTTAAGAATGCTTAAGCTGATGCAGTTCTCAACATTTCTTATCTGTAAAATGTACAACTTTGTACTTCCACCCAGGAGGAAGGAAACAACTTGAAAAGAAAAGGTTTTTTATCTTCTCATGCTTCACCTACTACTGTTGTACGGCATTGCTAGTAGTATTTTTCTTTTCGGTTTGTGGTTTGGTTTGGGTGAGGCAGTGGTGGCAGTCGAAGTCGCATGCCAATCCGCATCCCTGAATCACGGCCATAGCCACAGCTGTAATCTAAGCGAGAACGACTGCGTTGCACTGTGTTAAGCTCGAGATGAGTGTATCGTTGAATAGAAGTGGACATGACCACTGCGGCTGTCAGGCACACCGCAGTGCAAAACTTAACCAGAGAATGTCGTCGATTTCGATCCAATTGTCCTCTACGACGTGTGGTGGAACGGCGATGTGAAAGAGTGCTGCACATGGCTGGTAAGTTTCTACTCATTCGTTAATAAGCACACCTTAAATGTATATAAGGACTAACATTCGAACGATTTAATCTTCAACCGGCATGTGCTTGTCCCGCTCATTATGCAGTAACCAAAGTCCGGCGCAATCTCGTAGCGTGACTTTGGGGTTTAGGCCTGGCTGCTCGAGACGTATCTCTCCTTGATTAGAGTCTCGGGGCAGTCTGCGATATGTCTGGAAGGGTCGGCGTTATGAAATGGGGAGGGGGGCAGCACGCACTGCCGCGGATGCTCAAGGTAGACACTGCTTCGCAGGAGGGGCAATCGGCGCAAATGTGTGCTTTGGCAGTTAGCAGCAGAATTTTGGTTTTGGACACAATAATGTTGGGCGTAAATGTTAAGCGGCTCCATATTAGTCTGATGGAAAAAACATATGCCGCATGAGAACCTGTCGCTGCATGAACGGGTATCTGTCGTGTAGTGGGACGTGGGAGCCACGCTTGCAAATGCTTTGCATTCATGAAAGGATGAAACGAGAGTAATGCCAGGGGGAGACCAGAGGAACTGATATTCTGGCCTGATTATTATGACACTTGAATGTTTATCACCTAACATTGCTGCCTGTCGGCAGTGTCAGCTTGTAATGCCTTGTTAAATGCAATGCAGAAACTGAAGAAATGGTGCTGCACACGTCGAAAAGGCTCAGAATCGTCCTTAGAAAAGGGCAAGAGCACCAAAGGTATGGCAACTGAAAGTTGACAAGATTTAGATATATGTTGTTACTGATTTGTGTCATGTGGCTGTGCTTTATATAAAAAAATGGCGCGACATGCTAGTATTTTACCCAAGCCCAAATCGCATGCGAGCGATTTGTGCGCGACGGCGACCGAGCGACGGAACAAGCCGTCGCGCAAAACGATCAATCGTTCTTGTCGCTTGATCGCTTGTTCTGGTATCTACAACTCGTCGCCGGAACGACTCTATGAGGACTAGCCAATAGCGCGAAGCCAGAACAGGATGTACATCAGTCAAGTACAACGATTGTCGCACGGAACAAGCGAATGACTCAATTTGATAC